>NW_017617471.1:5870000-6067500 GCF_001879475.1 Ipomoea nil
GTATATTTGAACAGATACTAGAATGCAACAGAGTAACTGCAAATCTAAATTATGTAATTAATGTTGGTGCTATAATAAACTAGGATATTGAGAAATGTTCAAAAACTAACATATATTGGTTCCATTACTCTATGCTTTGATAGCAACGGAATGGTCACAAATCAGCACACTATCTTAATTCTTAATTATCTAATAACTTGTAAAATCAAAAATCAAAATCAAAATATTAGGAGTACCAAAAAAAAAAAAAAAAGGAATGAAGATCAGCACACATGATAGGCAATTATAGGAGAAGTATTACTACTTCCCCATGTATATAATACAAAATACTAACAGCTAACGAGAGTTGTTCGTCGGAATTGGTGTAAGTCAGTGGTGCGCGGTGACATTGGGCGCCGAGTGGGGCGGAAGCGCCACCGGTTTGGGCGGCGGCTTGCATTGGTAGCACTTGGCGAAAAGCCCGAACGTGTCCACTTGTTTGACGAAATTGGTGATGCTGGCCCATCCCCCGAACCCGAACCCGACGACCAAAACCCAGCCCACTATGAAGATGTTGATGGCATACATGGCGGTCCAGCTGGGCATGAAGAATGGTGGCTTCTCCGCAGCATTCTGCAATATAATGCCAACAAATTAAAACCCATCATCCTTGAAACAATGACTAAAACAAACCACCAACAACTCATGTGAATCAAACATATATGCATTCTAGTTTTCCCAATCACATGTTATACGACATGGTACTTTGCAACGTGTTGACAAATTGAGCCAAAGACTTATAAGGAGGACCCAATTTTGGTATCAATCAATAATGTAACAGATGTGTAGTTACTTTCATGGAGTCTACAACTGGCCTGGACAGCTCATTTCAGACATTATCCAACACTTGGACTGTATCATATAACTAAAAAGACCTCCCACCCATAATATCTTGTCTAGGCCATTATTGACGGTGAACGTGCAGTCTGTGTACTATAGTGTTTTGTTCAATTTAGTCTTTGTACTAACTTTGCTGTAACTTGCACAGAGATTGAATTTTGTGTACCTGTCGAGCAGAGGCTTTGCGATAGGTGAGCATGTGGGCGAGGGCAGGGATGATGTAGACGGTGAAGGTAACTAGTAGAGCCCCGACAGCTGAGTTGATGGGGCCGAAGAACGGGAAGATTATAGCCAAGAACCATATAGGTATCACCACGGGCAGCCTCGCAAGAGCCCTCAGGCAAATGCTCTTGGTGTCGTGCATCCCTATTACCTTTTCCCACACAAAGTACAACGGGGTACATGCGAACCCGAATGTGATAAACTGCATATATATAGTTAAAAACACACCATCATTAATTTTAGTCTTGGTTTCCAATTCTGAACTTATAGTCACGGTAAAGTTGTTATCGCAACAGACCTGGTGAATGAGCATCAAGATAACGGCAGCGTCACGCCACCCGGACTTCGGGAGGAGGGAGAAGGCATTCGAGTGGTCGAGAAGTTCATCTCCGAATGCCCAATAAACAGCGGTGGCTGAAGGAATGGTGAGGGTGAAGACATAGAGTGTAGCAAACAAGTAAATGTACTTGAACTTCTGTGGCTTCCACATAGCATGCATGATTTCCCTGATTTTTGTAATTATATACAATCAGGTTAAATTCATTAATTACCACTTACCTCCAAATAAAATCTATAATTAAACTAGCAAAAAGAAAGTATTCAACAGCTTCAGAGTAAAGGGATCAAGACAAATCATAAGTACTGGAAAAATGAATCAACAGAATATAGAATCAAATGTTAATTATTAACTTCAGTGGTGTCAAGTATATCTAGACTAGAATATAAGCATTGGATTCTTGATTCCAAAATAGTTTAGTTGTTAAGATTAATCACCAAAATGCCCTTGGGGGCACAGGGGTGAAGAGAAGAATCATAGACCATGGTCAACATAGGAAGAAATCAAAAAAGAGGTCCTTTTTCCTTGTGTTTTTTTGAAAAAAATAGGAATGGGAGGATATAAATCTTGTTTCCTCAAATAACAAAGAGTAGTGATTTCTATGATTGTGCCGGGGTTGGTGTTGGTTTCTCATACAAACTAAAAACGAAGAATTAACTGTCAAAATCCAAATCTTCCACTCATTGTCTAATCAAGAATTACTAAGTAGTACAAGAACAGAGATATATAGTACAACAGAAGAGCATAATATAAACAACATAGTCTACTTGCATTAATTTCTTAAGAGTTGATGTGCAGATAAGAACAGATGCTTACACAGTGACAGCGTGGCCACCAAAAGTGTAGAGTATATTTGTGGCACCAGTGAAGTACAAGACTAGCTTCGTTGGTCCCGAGTGCACCACGCCTTCAGCCTAGTAACCGTGGTAAAAATCGTTATATATGCTTGCTCAATCATCAATGGTTTCCACAAAGACGTAGAAACGTAACTATAAGACCAGTAATTACAGACAATGTTGAAAAAATCAGTAGGCGCCCTCTAGGCGCCTGGGGAGCGCCTAGGCGGGCGCCTGGGAGGCTGACGGCCTAGCGCCTAGGCGCGAATTTTTGCAACACTGATTACAGAGTAATATTGAAGAAAACATGTATGTATTTACCTGACCATGAACAACAGCTGCAATAGTAAGGTACCAAGCAGTATAAGTTGTCATTCCAAGGCCTAAAAAAGACCAAATCCTATAGTTGTGGAATGAAGGAATAAAGACAGTGGTAGCACAGCAAGCTCCAAATATGTATGTCCAAGTCCTCTTGTCCAATCGATCATTAATGTAATATATGTTACTGTACATATAATCCAGAATATTGACAAACCAGTCAGTTTTCAAGAAACCCACCATCTTCAAAGTACAAATTTTTGTTTTTCTTTTCACACCTTTTCACAGATTATATGTTAGTTCATCATACCTTGCACAAGCTATGAGTTGTATGACAGATCCAAATAGAAGGAAAGTACAGTTGAAGGCTAGCCCCACTGCTTTCCAGTATGGTCCCAACAGCCCATCAAGAACTTCAAACCACTGCAAATTAAAGATAATCTTAGGATCAAACACTTCGGGTCTCCACCTAATAGATCAAAGCTTTATGATTTACCATAAAATTCCAGAAAGTGAAAACAGTGTTTTGGGTGGCACATTATGGTTATAACAGACCTGAATAACATGGTTCTTGAAGCTAACACCTTCTTTCTCTTTTCTGCTTCTGTACTCAACGTAGAGGACACTGATCAGATAAGCTGTCCAGCTACCAATCAGGCCGTAGAAGACTTGGAACAAAAGCCCAGATAGAATTCCAAGTTGCGAAAAGGAGTATGGCAGGGTTAACAGCACTTGTGCCACCTGTTTCACATGAATTTTCGAAGGTTTTAAGGAATTCTGTTCCAGATTGAATAAAGAAAATAAATTTTTGTTACCTGATTGGAAGCACAACTGAACCAAGCATCCCAAGCGGAGCCGCCATGCCAGAGAAAGTTCTTCATACTGAACATGGACTCATTCTCTTCTTCTTTCTCGCCGAAGCCTTCTTTGCTCCCAACCCCGCCGTCGTGTTCTGAGCTGGAGACTATTGCTTCCTCGGCTTGCTTCTGAGGCAACATTGTTTTTCGATTCTGTACGATAAAAAAAAAAACAGAAATATGTCTACGTTGTTGTGGGTGGCTGGAATAAGGACACGAAATGAGACAAAAAACAGAATTACAACAAATGGGAAAAAGATAAAAGGGAAACTCAGTCAGTTCCCCCACCTCTGCACCAGATCCAAAAAAACACCACCCATCAAAATATCCAAAGTTTTATGACTAGACAGATCTCATATTAACCCGACAATCTTTCTTTTTTTCATTTTCATAATCACATACCTTTCTTCCAGCAAGAACTTCTCCAATTCCCAGTGGGAGAATGAACAGAAATATAAATTTGGTAGAGGGAAATAAATGCAGGCCAAAAACGATGGCACCCGGAGCTCCACTTAAATGCAGGGATTTGATTGTAGCACAAGAATGCGGCGAGAGAGAAAGACAGCCCTCAAAAGCTGCAAAAGCTCAGAGGGACTGAGAAAAAGAGTGTTCTGTTCTGCAGTTTTGTTCTAATTATTACAGAGAGAAAGGAAAGAAGGGTCTTTCACTCTTTCTTGCTGAAGATACAGAGAGATTGTATATATTATATAAACAGCCTAGCTTTACTGGTGGGTTGGAGTGTATATATATTTATTGAGAGAGAGAGAGAGAGAGAGAGAGAACTTTTTGTGGGGGGTATGGGTATGGGTATGGAATTCTCTCTCTTCACTGTATTCCACTGGCGATTCTGTTCTTGGGTTTCCGTTTGAAGAGACAGTGAAAGGGAAGAGATAAATATAGTGATAGAGACTTGCGTTCACGCCGGTAAGACACAAATGAGTGTAGGCTGCTTCGTCTTTATTGGCTCCAACTGCCAATAAGGCAATAAGCAATTTTTTTTTTTTTTTTTTTTGAAGAGAATAAGCAATAACTATTCGATTCTGGCTTAAATCGCTTAATACCTAATTTAGTTCTCAATTAATTGATTATAACGATTTTTTAATCTAATTTTAAATATTTTTTCTTTTTACGGTTTGATGATGTGGTTGTTACTTGTGGTTTGATGGTATACATTTTTTACTTAATTGGTTCCGTCTTCTATTATGATAGTTTTTTATTATTAATATCTAATTTAGTCATCGATCATAATGATTTTATCTAATTTAGTAATTAAATATAACTGTTTTCTTGATGACTTAATTAGGTAAAATTATTAAAGTTAATGATGTAATTAAGTAAAAAAAATCATTTAAGACTAAATCGAAGAAAATCACTATAATTGAAACAATGTCCAATTTTATGTAAAAAGTAGTTATAGCATACACATTGCGTGACTAAAATAATGCTCAATGTAAAAATTAAAATAAGTAAATAATTAATATAATTTTTATATATACAAGTTAATCAATATAAAATATAATCAAAATAAGTATTTCAAACTTATGATAAAGAAGTAATAATAGAAATGAGTATTATTGTAGATCATTAGAATCAAAAATAAAAATTATGTCATAACAAGTTCATTTTAAAGTTAATGAAGTATTCTTAATACAATTTTAATGATAATTGATAAGCCGGTTACTTATTTTTGTTAAAAATATCTATAAGCCAACAACCATGTAGTGTGCTAATATATCGGTTACCATTTTAAATAAGTGATCATATGTTTGAACCTTAGTGGTGGGGACTTAGATTCTTTCAATTGAAAATCTTTTAGAAAGTATAGAACAATTCATGAAAATACTAAATTTTTTTAGATATAAAGCTAATTAGATAATAAAATTTTTGCATTTAAATTCCCAAAGTAAAGAGAAATTTTGTCTAAGCTATAGAAAAGCAACTTATAATAAAATGTATATTCTAATTAAAGACTCAACTGAACATTAATCACAGAGGCTAGACCGGTGCTCACTGCGCACAAGGAGCCCCCCTCACTTTGAGAGGTTGCTCCCACACTGCCGCTGGTGAGACTCGATCCCTGGTCATTCTCCCAAATGCTCTGTCGGGCCGGGGTGTGGGGGGCCCTTAGGGTTGGGGTTCAGCCTTTGGAAGAATGTATATTCTAATTAAAGCAATATAGTTTTGAAATTAAAAATAAAATAAAAATTGTGTTCGTCACAATGGAAAAGATTTGATTTAATTAAAGAGAAGACAAATCATTTATTTTGGGTTTGGTTTCACCACTAACTTGATTACAATAATGGATAGTATCAACAATCTTTGCAAACCATATGAATTTAGGTTTTAAATTTATTTATTTATTTATAAAATTCGGGACAGGAAGGGTACTCCTCATATCCCGAAGAGAGTAAAGTATTTTCTTTGTCCCTAGCTACCTTCGTCCTCTTTAAGCAGCTTTTTGAATTTGAGTGTTTTAGAACAATAAGTTGTTACAAAAAGTTAATTAATTAAATATACATATTAGTTATTTAACAAAGTCAAACAACTAACCATAGTCAAACAAGTTAAAATTGATTGATAAGCTAATTATTTTACCAAATATGACTGATGTAATTAATAAGTTATAGTTACACTGACTATATTGCAATATGAATGCAAAATAATGTAACAAGATACTAAAGAATGTTGGGGAGGGGGGGGGTGGGGGGGGGGGGTCGGGATGGATTTTCTAACAATAATATTCTTCCTTCTAATTACTTCGCAGGGGCATTTGTTGGGTCCATTTATATTAAAGTAAAAGATGATTGTCCATAGTAAAATTTGCCATAAATGAGGATGACATGGTTTACCGCGCGTGAAGAAGGTAATCGGCTCAAACGGAGCGAGCCGTACAGTGCAGCCGCTAGCCCCCAGAACAAGCACGCTTTAAAAAAAAAACCACGCCCAGTATTAAGCCCCATGCGGCTTTTGGTCAGTCCCACATTCAATGCCGGCTTACAATTATAGCAAAAGATGCTTTTCTTTTTTTTTTTCTTTTCTTCTCCTCTTTTCGATTTTTTGCTTTTTGTAATTTAGTAGTTTAATCATCAGGGGACGGCTAACCGTGACGGCGTGACCCATGTAATCGGCGCTTGGCCCCCACCAGAGCCTAGCACTAAACTATAAATTTCATCATTTTTTTCATTAATATAATACTATTAATACATAATTAAATACATATACTTATTAATACAAAACCTATTAAAATGCCGAGTAATACTATAGTTATTTATACTATTTGCCCTATTTTTTTTGGATGGCCCTCATTATTTAATGAAGATATAGAGTTATAGACCGAGTAAGACTGTCTATAATTCTTCATATTTGATGTGGTAAATATACTAGAGAATATGGTGAAGTGTACGGACGGGGAAATAAGGGATAATGGATCAAAGGCTCCCAAGTTAATATTAGTTACGTGAAAATGCCAAAACTCCCCACTCCATAAGGTATTTAATGAGCTATTTATAGAGGTTAAGATGGCGCACATGTCAGGCATTTAGGATGCTTGCCACGTGCCCCACATGCACCGGTGCGGTCGGCAATTCTCCCAATAGGTACATGTGGTAGTCGATTATTGATAAGCCTATTTACGGCAGGATGGATGAAGGTGATAAGCGGAGGGATTTTGTCCTCTGGTGTAATTGTGTTCGGTTGAGGAGTTTCGATCCGAGAGCTAAGGTCGAGATCGAGCTGAGGTTACGCTACAAATTGATACACAACCCTGATCAGGAGGATACCCGTCCTAAACTAGGATCGAGTTAGACCCAAAAAGGTTGGTTCTGGTCGGAGAATGCTCCTTTGGGAGCACTCAGTACATATAGAGCAAATACACGGTTGTATACACGAGGGGATATTCCCTATCAATACTTCTCACTTTATTTTTAGTCCACACTACATTTAATGTTAGTTGTGATTGATTAAAAACTGTACGGTCACAATTTTTTAAAACTTTTTATATTATTCTTTCAATAAAATCATAAATGTAATCCTTACCATATGACGGGAGTCAAATATTTCATCTTAAAATATTATTATTAGAAATAAAATCTTTTAATTTTAGAAAATTTGTATAATATCAAGCAATAAAAATGTAAACTATTATAAAATAAAAGTGGACATTAACATTTTTTTTAATTAACTAGCTAGTGATAGTATAAATATAATTATATTTATAAAATTTAAAACAATTATGTTCTATTTATTTATAAAAACACAATATTCCTATTCTATCTATAATTATTGTCATATTTTAAAATTTTACGTTTAGCCCCACGGGGCTTAGCTTAAAAGGTTTAAGGATCACCTTGGAAGTTTTACTCTAGCGATCGGGTAGGGTAGGGACGATTTCCACTGAAGACATGAGAGGTCATTGGGAGACTCAAAGTCCAAAAAATTAATAATAGATTATGAAGACTTTGTGTGCATAATGCCATAGTGTACATATAGAAGTGAAAATTGAAGACTTGACAACTCGCGATTTACCTCTTCCAACGTCCTTGGACAAGGGTTCTATGAGCTTAACATTAGTCTAGTATGATCTGGAAACCTGATATATCCACACCAAACAAAAAAATTCACCATATTAAGAACTTTTTAATACTCGTTTAAAAGAAGAAGAAGAAGAAGAACTTTCTAATCTTTTAAAATATAGAATTCATATATAATTTTCTCCCCATAATAAAGAGGACAAAATTAAAGGAAAATAAAAAATGTAGAGTAGAATTGGATTGGCAATTGAAAAAGGTGAATGGAAAAGTTCGAGTTAGGTGGCAGAAGGTGAAAGGCGTTTCGAATAAGGATTGGCAGAAGAATGCCTTTGCCCAAATCTATGAATTTTTAACAAAAATCATTTGTTTTTTTTTTTTCAACTGAAATTAATTAATTAATTGATTAAAATCGAATGACTTACATCGCTTTCAACTTTTCTTTAAAATAAAAAAAAAAATCAAAAGTAATATATGCATGCTAAGGGAAACGACAAACAAATACTAATTATAATAATAAAAACAATTATTCTTTATAATTAAAGAAGGAATGTGCTATGTTTTTTTGAGTAATGATATATTTGATAAAATTGGCGATGTCTATAGAGGAACAATTTATCAAAGAGAAGTAAATATTTATATGAGGTTGCTTTGTATTCTTTTTTTTTTTTTTTTTTTTTTTTGGTTGTAAATGGCATAATTAAAATTACTAACATCATTAAAATAAATTGTTAATTTTTCTGACATGATATTAATATCATCACAATCACGTCACACATGATATGATGTGTTAAAGAAAAATCAAATAAGAATATTGAGAGAAAGTAGAAAGGAAACTTAAAGCTATAATCATTGTTAAAGTCATGATGATCCTTAGCATGTATATGATATAGTATGAATAGAGCTTTGTTACGTTCCAATCTTATCGAAATGCTTATTAGTAATAGTAGTAGGATAGACAATATTAAGACATTTTCTTTTTCATATATTCTCTCTTTGTATAGAGAAGAAATAGTCTTTATTCAATTTTTTTAAAACTTGATTATATATAGGTCACGATAAACTCTAAACTTTATTTTGTTCAAATACATTTTATTATTAGAATTGTTAAGTAGATTTGGTATGTATCGATATTAAATGTAACTTTACGAATTAACAAATACAATACTATTATAGATAATTCTAGTTTTAACAACACTTGCACTATACTCACTACATATATAAATTAAGAGTTAATTTCAGTTTTGGTCTTATAATTATTGGAGTGTTGTTAATTGCAGTCCACAACTTTTAAACCTATCAATTTAGTACCTTAACTATTCAATTTTTTATTTTAAATTTAATCCGTCCGGTCAAATTTCACCGAAAACTATCGGAGGATACAAATATTAGTGTTGCGGGTTAAAAATAATAATTATATTGGACGCATATATTGCTTATTGCAAGCAAATTATGATGGCAATGATCCCGGCAAAGAATGGTGGTGGGAGTGGCCGCCGTAGCATCCATGCGTGGTGGTGGTGGAGGATTTTTTTTTTTTTTTTTTTTTTTTACTTTTTATCTTTTTTAATACTTACTTTGGGGGTTAAGAATAGAAAAACATTTGTTAAATAAAAAAGGAAATGTGTTACACAGAAACATTACAGGAAACCCCAACTTGCCCCCGTTCAAACGGGTATTTGTCGGCCGTTTTGACCCAAAATTCCACCATTTCATACTTTGCACCCCACTTTAATTTTCATCATTATGCTAGTCTCAAACCTTTTAAAAAATAGTAATCTATAAATTTTTAATTAAAATAGAGCTTCCTATATTTTAAATTTTTAATAAGACAATCTATCTAATATGTCTCCATTACAAATTATAGATTTAAATTCATATATCGAGTCGAGTTAATTAAAATTTTAAAACAGATAATATAATTAAACATAATCATCACAAGACCACAAATAATTTGCATCAAACTATCAAATATACAAATTTGAATATAAAGAATATTCTATAATACCAAGGTACCATGCTTACTATTATAAATAAAAATGATCAATGATATTTTTGTAAATAATTATCATTCTGTTTACAAAAATGCATTATCTCTTTTTATTTAAAGTAGTATGCACGGCAACATTTTGACATTATATAATTTTAATGAATAATAATAATACTAACATGAAAACTTGATTTTTTTTTATATTACTCCTTGCCAGTGTTGTAAAAAGGCAGCCTAGGCACCCATAGGTGGCCGAGGTGATTTCAACTTTAGGCAGCTTTTAGTTAATTGATCGACTCGGCAGATTTGAGCGCCTAACTCGATTGAGTCGGTGCCCAATTCGGGCGAGTGGTTTTTTTTTTTGCCCGCTCAACTACTTTTTTTTTTATATTTCTCTAATCATGTACTCAATTAACCATCTAATATATGCAATTGAGTATTTTGGAAGATTATAAGAGTCTAACAATTTCTCGGACAGTCGACTAGCGCCTTCTGCAATATTGCTCCGATCCGTACAGTATTGTTGAAAGATGATTTTTTTAAAAGAAAATTGTAAATAATAGTAAAACATGTAGAGCATTGTACGGGGTAGTTGACAACAACTAGAATGAAATTTCCAATCACAGTCAAGAAATAAATAGTTTCTTAAATTTTTTATTAAAAAGGGAGAAAATGTTGGTGGTGATTTGTCATGAAATTCATGATTAGAAGTGAGTAGAGGACTTAGCAAAGTGATGTCATGATGGGGTGTATAGTGTATACCAATAATGAGATGGTATTTAGAGGCTTTTTTATTTTGTCAACCCATGCCAATTTTCACTTTCCTTAAAGTTATAAAAATAAAATTTATTTGCAGATGAAAAAAAAGAATAAAAACATTAAACTCTATTAGTTAGTGGAAGAAACAATGATTAAGGATAGGATAATAGAGCACGAGGTCTGAGAAATTCGGGAATCTGTTCCATCGTTGCCCTTCACATGGGTCCCGCTTTTACCGCTTCCAATTCAATCTCTTTGTATATTATTGTTTTTCCAATTCAATCTCTTTGTATATTTGGAGGAAAGAATCAATGAAAGAAATTGTAATTTGGAAAGAAAAAAAATAAAGTGAAATTAATGTAATAATTTAAATTATATTGTTTGGTGTGGATGAATAGAATTATTTGAAATGATAAAAAAAGAAGTGGTATAAAGAACAAAATATTTTTGTGTAATAATAATAATAATAATAATAATAATAATAATAATAACTAAGGATATGAGTGTCATTTCTTTTATTTTCTCTTTTTCCACACTACCGAATTAGTATCACCATGAATTGTAATTCAACAAAAGAATGGAATTGCAATTCTCTCCAACCAAACACTGTTATAGGAGTGACCAAAGAATTATGGTGGAAAATTGCAATGCAATTCATGTCAACCAAACAACTCGTTATTATTTGGTGCTCTGTTCATGTCAACCCTGGTGGTAAGGACTTAATTAAATTCTAATAGATTGCTCTCACTAAAAATCAAACTTAGAACATTATACTTACTAAGTCAACAACCTAATCAATAACGTTATATTTTATACATCTTGTATTTGTAAGTAATAAATTGAGAATTCTCAATTCATGCACCCAAGGGTGTGGTCCTAAAAAAACATGATTTTAAGTTTTCTTCCCTTCTCTATAGGTATTCTTTAGATGCTAGCTAGCTAGGTTGAAAGGGAAATGTAGAAAGGGAATTATGGGTTCTTTCATATGGGGCTAAGGTTAAGCTAGCTTTTTATTCATCATCAACGTGCAACAACTTAAAATAAAGAATCTAGGTGGGATGGAGTAGGGGGAACCCTAGAAGGAGTAGGGGCCAAAAAGTCACTCCAAACACACAAATTGTCTTTCCAAGTTTTGGCTATACAAAGGGTGTACTTCATAGTATACTTATAGCTATATATACAAGTCCTCTCCCTTTCCAATTCAATATGGTATTTATCTCTTGCATGCCATAGCTTTTTCATCACTTTCAAAATGGGAGGCAGCTTTGGAAGTAACCTCTAATATAAAGCATCACACAGGTTAAAAGGAAATATTATATATATGCACTACACTACACTTACAATTACTCACAAATAAACTATATACAAGTTTATCGAAAAATATTATAATATATGCAATGTGATAATACATGTGTTACTTAAAATTGTATATGAAAAGATATAACTAATAAAGTGAAGAATACTATATTGAGATGATAACTTAAAAATGTAAAGTGTAATTTTAGTTCCCAATTATAATTGAATAGTGATTTTGGTTCCTAATTAATCATTTAATGTGAACATGAGTAGTCCCTAATTTTTTAGTCACAATGTTTTTGGTTGTCACACACTATAAGAAAACACTAAAATACTTATAAAAATTTTTTTCGGGGTTAATTTGATGTTTTTGTGTGGTGTCATGTTGGGTGCTATTTTAGTTTCTAGGTTATGGCAAAAATATGATTGCTTTAATTTTTTTTTTTTTCAGCTTAAGAAGACTAATATCGCAACTTGGTTAAAATTTTAGTGACTATTTATATTCACTTTGGATAACTAGAAATTAAAATTTCTATTTAACTATGACATAAAGATGAAAATAACACGTTTTTTTAAAATTTTTTATAAAATAAACTATTGTTTACAACTTTTTTTAAAGCATTATTGACTTTATTACAATGTAGTATATGTTTATACATAATTTTTCAACCTACTAAAACACAAAGAGTTAATGCCCACTGGAATTCGAACCTATGAGCTCCTATTTGGGATTCGAAACTTTCTTTTTCAATTAACTTGTGACATAAGCTTGAGGTCATGCAAGTAAGCTTATATAAAGAAGCATCACAATTTTATTTGTTTATACTTTTTTTTCTTTTTACATTTAGTACATCTCCATCACTATAAAATTAATCTGAATTCAATTCGAGTGTAACAGAATTTAAATCTTACTCAGGATAAACTTTGGCCTAAACGCATTCTTCACGAAATTCATAATTTCATTTGATTTCGTAGATCTGGTGTAAATATAATAATACTTGTGATTAATTCAATCCTAATCCAAATTGAATAATTGTATTGGATAATTCGGATAGAGAGAAAGGGTTTGGAGGCATGAAACCGACCCGAAATGGGGTCCGAGCATTATTTTGTACCAAACATCAAAACGGGTCCCCACTCTCCGGCATTCATACCATCAAGCATTAAATGGTTAAATACCAAGTTGTCTCAACATTATTTTGAGTTGAAGGCATATATCCTCCTTTAACGCCATGAAAACGAAATCTGGATAGATCACTCCGCAGTTAAGTTCTGTGCAGTATAGTGGTACCAAAATTCCATCTTTATTCATACCTACACAAAATTTGGTCCAATCTTCAATTCTTGATGATTGATCTTTGGATAATATTATTTGCATTTTTATTTTATTTCAATTTTAATTTGGGTTCCTATAACCATTCATTTTCCATCAATAATATATACTATCAAAACCAATTTCTAAATAAAGTTTTATTGTATAGTCATAATAATGATGACTGCAACTCTAATAATTTAGTGTTTTTACATTTCAGCCATTTTAAAATAATTTATTGGTAATAATGTCTGATTTCAAGTTTTTTTTTTTATTTTTTTTTTTATAATTAATACAATTTTCAATTTTTTTTCTTTTAAGTTACGCTATATATTTTCTCTTTATATGCATTTTGTAGTCATATCTAGAATTCAAGTTTTTTTTTTTTTTTTTTTTTTTTTTTTTTTTTTGGGACACAAATAATAGTTCATTAAAATTTTTCATAATTTACTTATTAAATTACTCTTTCGTGTGATGGCCTGTATTATATATTATTTTTTTGTGTGTAAACGACGAAGTTGTTCGGGTCTTTCTATGTCCGTTTAACGGTATTATATATTATTGATGATAGTACAAAATTTTAGTATGATAAATATTTGTAAATATTTGAGATTGAGAATGATTTTTAAATTCACTTTTTTATTATTTGGAAATGGAATACGCATATGCTAAAAAATCCCGCTTATATGAAAGTGGAGCATATATTGGGAGCTAATTATTAGGACTGTTTTTGGATATTTGATCTTTATTTATATATATTTACTCTAAGTCAAGCACTTTGTGTTCAGATGGCATGTAGTGACTCTCTTATATAGGAGATCATGAGATTGAGCGGTGTTGATTCTTTGTACTTCAAGTTAAGAAAGTATAGATGAACAGATACTACAATGTAATAGAATCAGTAGCATTCAAAAAAAATATACTTACTCTCAAAACTCGATCTACACTACTTGTGCATTGGGTAATCCTCCATTATGACCAGGGCCGGCAAAGAACCACAAAAAGGTAAACCAACTAATTGCCTAATGGGTAAATACACATAGGATTGACATACTCAAACCACAAAAAATTAATAATAAACCGCTCCCACTAAGAATCCAACTTAAAACCTTGTATGATACCAAACAAATTAATAAACCGCTCCCACTAAGAATTGAACTTAAAACCTTGTATGATTACCAAAAAGATTAATAATAAACTGCTCCCACTAAGAATCCAACTTAAAACCTTATATGATTATCAAGCCAACCGCTTGTCTAACTTGACTGGAGTTACATACCCCTACTAAGTTTTAAAATATGTGATTTCAACATGCTATTAAAGTTTGACTCATCTTCTTATCAATAATTTAGAGGAATATAATAATGGAACAATATCCTTTTTACTACAGTAGGTAGTAACTTTTTGTGAGCTTTCATTTCATGTCACATAATATAATTTATGAGGTGAGGATTAGTAAGTGAAGAGAGAGAGAGAGAGAGTTGAAGAAGCAATTCAAAGTGTGTGTTAAGTGTCATCTCCTTTAGCTTTTAGTTCTCAGTCTTTGGAATCTTTTTGGATTGGTGGGGGAAGCTACAAGGGAGAATAGGACATCATTCATATCCCTATTCCCTAAAGCATCACCTACCCACACACATTTCCATCCTAAATCCACCAAAACTATGGTAATTAACATCTTGCTTGCTTAAACGAAATGAATTCCTTTTTCATAGAGGATAAAAACAAACAATTAAAGGAATAAACATGCAAGATATGATATATGATAGATGCTCATTATATTATCTAATCTAATGCATTTCTCTCTCTTCCTAATAGGGAGTATATATTAGCCAAATAATTCTTCAATGATTGATAGATTTTTTTTTTTCTTTCGAAACAATAAATATAATACAATACAATATTCACTGAAAAACGAGACAAAGTTCAATTTTCATATGTTCTCCCAATATGAATTGAATATATTATGGATTTGTTTAGTACAATAGTTAGCCTATAGGTCAATTTTGGCTTACTTGACAACTATTAGTTTTTTGATTTGGTTAAAAAAAAATCAATATAAGTGTTTGATTAATTAGCTTTTTGTAACTATTTTCAAAAAAAAAAAAATTAACTTTTTATAACTCCAAAATGCAAAAACTGTTCAAATCAACTTTTTAATTAGCTTTTTGAGAAATGAAATTATATCAAACAGCTATCAACTAACAGCTAATTTACCAAACACATTTCTACAATCACCTAACGTTATCAACTAGTTATACCTTCTAATTAACCCAATCAGCTAACAGTTAACCGTCATTTACCAAACAGGGCCTATATGTACTCTTTATTTATGGTGCACATAATTTTTTAAGAGTAAGTACTGTTTTTGCGTTCTGTAAAAGTTTATCCTAAAGAACTCTACAAAATGTTTTATTATTGTTGTTTTCTTAATTTATTTTTAAAAAAATAGTAAACAAGTTAACTCTGTCTTGTGATCATAGTTAGTAAGTGAATAGTTTGACTAACTTGGTTGGAGTTGCTCATTAAAAAAAAAAAAAAAAAAAAAAGTAAGACTTCTGCTATATTTGTTCTACAATATATTTTGACAGGTCTTTTTACTAATTTGTAGTGTGGTAGCTAGAATTCATAAATAAACAATAAACAAAAATAGTTTTGGAAATGGTTACAATTCATATACGTACTCTGCGATATGGTAATAGTTAAGTTTTATTGTAAATAGTATATTCTCAATAAATCTCTTATACACACTGACATTTGACATTGTCTACTAAATAATTACTGTGATTTACATTCTTCAAAATATTTTGTAGGGTCAGAATATTAGGAGACCTTGGAATTGGGAATTCAACCTTTTGGGAGGAGTATTTTCTCGAAATAAATTAGGAGTTCACCATGCTTTGAGGTTTGTGCATGGTGATGATGAAAACTTATACAACAATATATGTGTTACAATGATAATAATAATATATTCATAATGTGATAAACATTTAATAATTGAGTGAGACTCTTGCTCTCGTCATAAGTTATCTATCTAATGCTGTAAAAAATTATATATATATATATATATATATATATATATATATATATATATATATATATATATATATATATATATATATATATATATATATAAATTAAAAATAAAAGTTAAAGTGGGGATACTTTGTTGTTGGGATTAAAAAAAAAAAAAAAAAAGGATGTAATGTGAAAAGGTAAATCAAGTCCGGCAGCAACGGATCAAGTGCTCCGAAACCGCGGACGGCGGCGACGCCACCGATTGTGTCGGCACGGTGAAATTCACACTCACGCAAAACCACGCCGACAGAAGCTGTTTAGAATTTCGCCCATTCTAAGCAACCCATTTTTCAATCTGCAAATTGCAATCTTTCTTGGTAATATATCCTAATAACCCTTTTACTTCAATTCGCCAATTCCAAGGTAAAATCGTACTAAATAAATTACCTTTGACCTTAGCTTGTCTCTCAATTTCCGGTTGCCATTTTATATTAACAAAAATATATAATATAATCATCCTCGTGTAGTCAAAGTGATAAACTGAATGCATATCATCGTCATCAGTCATCACCCCATGTTATTCATTTATTACTTCAACACTTCTGGTCTGGGGATTTGCAATGTAACAGTTTCATGTTACATGCACCAGTTGAAGCGACCCCATGCTCAACTAGTCATTATTTTACACCACTCAGATTTAATCTGAATTCACCCACACTCCGACCCCACATAATATTTTTTAGAGACAGAGTTTGAATTTGGCTCTTTAGGTCTCTGTCCAACAATCTCCTAACCATCAATTGCTAGGCTTGGTCCTTCATTAGCCTCTATCGAACAGTTTCGATGATAAGATGAAGTGACCCCATGCTCAACTAGTCATTATTTTACCCCCACTCAGATTTAATCTGAATTCACCCACATTCCGGCCCGACAGAATATTTTTTAGAGACAGAGTATGAACTTGGCCCTTTAGGTCTCTGTCCAACAATCTCCTAGCCATCAATTGCTAGGCTTGGTCCTTCATTAGTCTCTGTCGAACAGTTTCGATGATAAGATGAAGTGACCCCATGCTCAACTAGTCATTATTTTACACCACTCAGATTTAATCTGAATTCACCCACACTCCGACCCGACATAATATTTTTTAGAGACAGAGTATAAACTTGGCCCTTTAGGTCTCTGTCCAACAATCTCTTAGCCATCAATTACTGGGCTTGGTCCTTCACCAACCTCTGTCAAACAGTTCTGATGATAAGATGTTGAATTAAACTCTCTAAACCTCCACTCAACGGAGATAAGTGGATGGGACATGGATGTATGCATAATGGCATTCCAAGCTCATGAAACTTTGGGGAGTTTGTAGGGCTTTTGTGGTGCTGTTCAAATTGAACACTATTATAGCAGGGCTGCATAATATGTGCTGATGATAATTGAAACCAAACATATTGGTGGGCCATGTTTTTTCACCAGACAAAACTTGGCTACATATATATTCCCAGTACTGTATAATATAATGGCATGCATGCTTAAATAATTTGAACTGTCCATTAATTAATCAATGGGTTGTTCTTGCAGTAATTGTGTAAACTAGCTTTCCTATTATATATCATCTTTGCTTGCTTACTACACTGCAATATAATAACATCAAAAGGGCGTCTTGTTTGTCCTCACTTTACGCATTTTGTGCAGTCAACATTGAATAAAGTGGCCAATAGCTTCAACCTTGGCGGTTTAATTAGAGTGATAATATATATATATATATATATATATATAATCAAATAAGAACAACTATATATAAAATCAAATAAACTTGAATGCATGAAATCTACAACACAAATGCACACAGTCTACTCTAAGATAGATGGTGTGCATTTTGTGACTGAAATATTATATTGTGTGCATTCATGTAGTAAATTGTGTGCATTTTGTGGCTGAAATATTACATTGTGAGCATTCATATAGTAAACGGTGTGCATTTAGGTAGTAGTTCGCTGTTCTTGCCTAATGGGTGGTTCTCACACTACTGGAAATTATGGAATTTCCAACCACTTGAAAGTGATCTTAAATCAAGTCGAAAGCAAAAAGTGGCCAGAAATAGCAACAAAGGTTTTTCCGGATACCAAAAGTAATCTGAACAAGACTTTCGACTTGATTTAAGATCACTTTCAGGTGGTCGGAAATTTCATAATTTCCAGCAGTGTCACTTGAACGCAAGCCATATATATAAAAGAAAGGAAAAAGCTAACCATTGAAAGGTCAAAGTCGCATTTTTTCCTTATTATAGTAGTTTATCATAGGGTAAAGTTCAGATGAAAAAGATGTTGTGATTAAAACGATCTAATTTTCTATGACCTTTCTCATATGTTCACTTCTAATAATACTAAATTAAAGAATGTATTTTGTCCTAATTAAAAAACTAAACCAATTATTAAACTACACATTTGTTATTTATATATTATTTGCTTAATGATAATCTTATTTTTTAGTTTTTTTTTTTTTTTTTTTTTGGTTTTTTGTTTTAATCATTTAAGTAGAGCATCACTAAATTTGTGTGGATTGAAGAGAGAAAAGTGGAAATGAAGGCAATATAATGGGTGAATGGATGTCAGAGATGATGGTTGGGTTTGTGGACGCAGTGGCATGTGAGACATGTTGGGAGGGTTTTGCGAATTTGCAGACAAAATAATATAGGTGAAACCATATGAGATAAATAAATTAATTTAAATTTCATCGATGTAAGATGCAGAAATAATATGAGCACATGACAGTGTAGATAGCACTGATTTGTGTGCGTATGTATATATTACTGTCTTAGATGTTTAAACTTTTTCAGTCCAGATAGAATAAAAAAAAAATGTTTAAACTAAACTATGTAGTGTGTGATTACAAATGTGCCAAGTGTTTAATTTGGATTTAATTAATTAATTACCACCTGCATGTGGAATTAACTTATTAACGGCTATAACTGCCGTATTTGAAGTAAATAGTTGGATATATATAAATTTGAACCAAAACATAACATCTCATCACGAAAGTGTTTATATTGTGATACAAGTATCAATGGGGTTAGCTTCTGATTTAAGTTGTTCTAGAGTGCGAATTCGGGTTCTTTTAAGTGGGATGAAAAAATTGATATATTATACATTCAAAATGGATAATAAATGGATGTGAAATTGAATCTCAAAGTAGATCTATATATTTGAGTTGGAAATGAAGGTGCAATGGAAATATTTAGAACGAATAAGCCTTTGTTCCACATTGAAAATGAGAAATGAGTTTGCACTAATATAAATACAAATTCATTTTTAAGAGAATTTAAATTGCGTAACACAAATGTTATCTCTCACAAGCAAGGTTGAAAAAATCGCTAGTGGGGACCGCCTAGGGCGCATAGAGCTAGGCGCCGATTAATCGGCGCCTAGGCCCAATTTTTGCAACACACTGCTCACAAGTTTACTCGATAATTAACTGAACCGTGATTATTCTTCTCAAACTTCAACCCTATGACCAGTTGAGCTACCCATGCGGGCAACCAGTGTTTCCTCTTATCTTCAGGACAAATGGATAACCCTTGGTACAAACTAAAACAGTGTGTTTGGCGACAGGAGGAACTTTGCATGTATGTTAATACAGGCCTACAGGGCGTGGCATGTATCATAGTTTTTTTTTTTTTTTTTTTTTTTTTTTCAGTCAGATCCCTCTCCTGGGGAGTTACTGAGGGATCCATGTCCATGCTTCCGTCAATTTAAGGAGCTCAAGGGTCCAAACTTTAATTTGGGAAATCTTACTTCTAGGATGTTGGTGGGAGTAAAACTCTTACCCTACTACTACACTGCTGAGTTTAAGTAAGGTAGTTGACCACATAAACTAGCCCGTTGTGATTGATAATTCAGATGGTTTAGGATGGACAACATAGACGTCTATATAAAGATGCCCAAATGCTTATACGATGGACTAGAGTTTAGGGAGCGAGATAAACTCTTGATACATATTTATTTCTAGAATACGTACTGCTAATTCATTTTTAGCTTAGTATACAATTGACTTGTAATACACTAAAAATGAACCTGTATACAAATTTAATAAATTCATCAAAAGTGAACTTACGGAATATTAAAAATGAATACGTATAATCACCTTGTAAGGCACCCTAGGGTGCACAATATAATTTGTCAGAGTTAGATTGTCAAGATGAACTAGCGGAGCAGGACTTGCCAAAGCTTGAGGCATTCTATTTGATGAATCTATAATGTTCAAACCCAATCTTACCTTAATAGATAGCGGGTCGTTATATCGTGGACTGTGGTGCACATGCACCGCGATCAAAATGACGTCGTTTCTTTAAGTAAAGAAACGGCGCGCCGTTAGTATTAACAGAGCGCGCATTTTTTTGTATGTTAATTACTAATTGACACTATAGTATATCTAAAACAACACTGTCTCACATATTATTCTTATATTATTAAATGAAACCGCAATTATATCAAAATGATACTGTAGTTGTGGTGAAATGAAACTGCTGTGTATATAAAATGAAACTGAATAACATTTCACATATTTGAGTGTATATTGTACAATGAAGCTGTAATTATATCAAAATGATCATGTAGTTGTGTTTTAATAAAACTATAGTGTATATAAAATTAAATTAAATTATATTTTCACATATTTGAGTCTATAAATATCGAGTGAAACTGTAATTATATCAAAATAAAATTATAGTTGTGTTGAGCTGAAACTGCAGTGTATACAAAATGAAACTGAATAAAAGAGTTACTTTTTGCGGAAGAGTGCGGAACGATGGAAAACGGATGCCGTTTCTTTTCATTAAACAAAACGAAATTGTTTTGATGCGCGGTGCATTATGCACCGCGGTGCACGATATAATTTGCCATAGGTAGCCAGGTAGGCCGAGCCGATATGCACATTCTGTTTTGATAGCTCTAAATATATGAACACGTGACTCAAAAAACTGAAGAAGATCAGAAGATGTTAGCTTCAAAAATCAAAAGGGTGTTGCCTAGTTTTAAGTCTTTGAATGTGGATCAAAATTAAAAACTTTGGACCAACATTTTTGGGTTGGATCCAAGTGAAAATGTGGCATTTGCATTTGTAAACCGGGCTGAGTAGCCCAAAAACTGGGGTCTTTCCATCCAACCTGAAGTGCCCGCAATTTATATCGTGCACCAGGGCGCACATTGCATTGTGCGTCCTGATGCAAAACAACGGCGTCTTATATTACTGTATAAAAAAATACACATAATTGTATAAACAAATATACATAACTGTAAAAATAAACACACATATCTGTATAAAAAAAATACACATAATTATATAAACAAATACACATAATCATGTCAATCCCCTTCCGCGCCTCGCAAAACGACGTTGTTTTGAGAGGCGCGGACGCACAGTGCTACGCGCGCCATGGTGCACGATATAACGATTGTGAAGTGCCTATTAAGGGGCAAGATGTGGAATGACAGCCCAAGCGACATGAAGGTCCTTTACCACTACCCACATTTTCGCCTCATCTTCACTACATATCCAAATTAATTATTGTGAATAAATCTTGTGTAATCTAACCACATGAAGAATCACAAAGTAAACCACCATATCCTAATTTTCTCTCATAGCCTTGATAGCCACCATTAGTGTTCAACTTCACTCACCCATTTTTGGGTACTTGCCAATGAAAATAAAGCATGCAATGTTATAGAGATCCAATACACTCATCCATGCTTAGTGCTCACCTTCAAGTAATAGTTACATTTTTTCTTTTGTCACAAAACTAAAAAGTGCTCCAATCTCCATCATAATCAACCATTACTTTCTAAGAAAGTTTATTATCATATCATCCAAACTTTGTAAATATAAAAATATATTAGGTATAAAGTAGAATATATACTAACTTAATATTACAAATAAATTATATATATGTGTGTAAATAGGCTAGGCCGGTAGGCCGATTTGGTATAAATAGACCTGAATTTGTTTAATTTAATAGGCTTCAAAATAAGTCAAAGCCTAATTTTTACTAAACAAGTCTGACATATGTAGGCCTTAAATAGACCGGGCCTTAAGCCCCTACGAAGGGTTTGACCTATTCTTACCCCTAATCCAAATGAAAAGAAACTAAATACAAAAATTGAACTATGTTTTGAAAAAAAAAAAAATACTCCGTAGTAGAACAAAAATAATAAGTGTATTCTCAAAGTGGGGTTAAAATGTTAAATAGTAGTACAATATATTTCCCAAACTAGGGAGTAAAAGTAGTTTTAACTCGTTGACAAAAATGACTTCTCCTAGAATCGTAGATTGCTGCCCCCACAACTCTCGTATTACTTCGGCCTTTCAGTTCTCTACGCCTAACTTATCGCTGATTCATGGAGGAAGGAAATCCCCAAAATGCCCAGCCCGGTGACCGGGTCAAACTCAACGTCGGCGGCAAGCTCTTCGAGACCACCGTCTCTACGCTCCAGTCCGGTGGTTCCGACTCTCTTTTATCGGCGTTATCGAACCGGCCTTCCCATGACGAGCTTTTCATAGACCGCGACCCGGAAATCTTCTCCGCCCTCCTCTCTCTCCTCCGGACCAACCGCCTCCCGTCCACCGCCAGACGGTTCTCGAATCAGGAGCTCATCGACGAGGCGCTCTATTACGGCATCGAGTCGCAACTCAGATCTGCTCTCGCTCCGATTCAACTCAGCGGAATTGACGCTTCACTGTTTACCACCATTAAACCCTCCTCCGACGGTGTCGTATCGGACTTCAACGCCATCGACTCCGATGGATCAGTTTGGATTGCTCACGGTGGTCAGGTATCGATCTATGATTGGAGTTTGAGTCATTCCGGAACTGTACGGACACATCTGGATTATATTAGTTCGATTCGAACGGTCCGGCCGGATATTGCGGCGATAGGCTCGGAATTTGATTCCGGACTTCATTTCTATAACTTGGCCAACGGGCGGCGAATCGGGTCGACGGAGTGGACTGATCCATCGGACCCTAGAATTTACAAGGCGCGGGTCAACGCCATCGCCGACTCCGACGACTCTGTTTTCGCTTCGTTTCAGTGCCAACACAGAGAGAATTGCATTCTCGTGATCGACAAGTCCACCATGAAAGTGAGCTCAGAGTTGGGAAGACAATCCAGTAACTCAGCCAAAACGACCGTCATCGGAAAGATGACGTACGTGCCGGAGATCGGTGCATTGTTCGGAAGTTCCATATCCGCCGGGGCGTTTGGGTATTCCGGATACGTGCGGTTATGGGACCCGAGATCCGCGGAGGTGGTTTGGGAGACGAACGAGCCAGGCTCGGGCCGTAGCAGCAGGTTCGGAGACCCATTTGCCGACGTGGGGGTGGACCCAGAGGATTTGACTCTGTTCAAGATCTGCTCCAAGTCCGGCGACTTGGCAGTGGCAGACCTTCGGAAATTAAGCGATGACCCGTGGGTTTATTTGAAGGAGAAGAATCCCAGTATGAGGTATACAGGAAATTGTGATAGTTTGAGTAGTTTCTTAATCCATTGTTACAGAAAACAGGTGTTTGTGGGGAGAGAGGGGGAGTTGGAGGTATGGTCAAGAATCGAAGAAGCCCAGAATGAAGGGGATTTGTCAGAAGGAATGTACAGGAGAAACTATGTGGATAAAGTGGATGATTCAGAAAGAGGGACAATCAAGAAGATTGAAGGTGGTGGAGATAGGCTATTTGTTACAAGAGAAAATACTGAGGGGATTGAGGTCTGGCAAAGTTCCCATTTTTCTGGTGCAGTCATGGTTTCTTGAATGTATAGTGCTGGGAATCTGGGATTGTTTGATCATTGAGAAAATGTTATCATGTTCACCAATCAAGAACAATGCACAGGGAGGTAGAGTACTAGCTGCTGATCGAGATTCTTTGATCATTTGTTCACCAATGTTCCAAGTTTTGTCAAAGATTAATCTATTCAAGAAGGCTGCAGCTTTCTTCCGCCTTTCCTTTTATCAACCTCATGGAATGGTTCAATACTGGCCTGCTGTTGCAGCCTTTAAACCTGCTCTGCTTATTCCTCAAAAGTGAACATTTCCAAGATTGTTTGAAAATGACTACCAGATTGTACTGATAAAAGTAGCTTATCAGGCATCTCTCTCAATCATTGGAATATTGAATTGGATTATGCTGTCCATGATTTTGGAAATGCAATTATGTATTAAAATTGGTGGTGCGATTGCAAAGGCCTCTCCTGATGATTGTTGTTGATTTACTTTCGCCTCTGTTTCATTGTTTACTCAGTTACTTGGGAATTTAGAATAGAATTGTTAATTTTCTAGAATAATTCTTTTTGCCAAGTTTTATATTTGAGATCATTCCAGTTTGATGTTCCAACAAACCCGATAAACGGGTATATTGGGAAAAAAAAAGTGCGTAATTAACCTCCAATCAACACAATAATTTGCCCCAACCAAAACGCTAAAACGGCAAAACTTTTGCCGTGAGTGAACAAGACTTTTGGTTGGAAGGAGTTACAATTTAATTTCCACTTAATTTTAACATAATTCTAAAGGCAAGCAAATCCATTCATTTGGTTGGAAATAATTGTAATTTCATAGAATTAAAATTTCATAATTTTATCGGTTTGTGGTCCACTAGTATCTGGTTGGTCCCTTATGTGGGAGGTTTGGAGTTCGAGTCTCGTAGTAGGTGTAGATCGTATATGTGGGTATCTTCATTCCTTTGTACTAAAAAAAAATTCATAATTTTAAATGAATTAGAATTCCATGCCTCCCCCCCCCCCCCCCCCCCCCTCGTATATTTTTTTAAAACATAAAATTGATGTTTGACGTATTTTTTTCGATTATAACGTGTCTTTTTTCTTCTATTTCAACACAGAATGTCAATTAGTAGTCCAACCTCAATCAAATATGTTTTTTCAAAACTCTCTTATCTATTTTATTGCTTTTGTTATGTAATTCTAGAGTTTATTTAGTTACATAAAATTTCAAAAGCAAAATTTGAATTTGATCATTTAGGATTTATAATAATAATAATAATAATAATAATAATAATAATAATAATAATAATAAATATGTGCATTTTGGACTTTATACTACTTAATTCCCTTTCAATTCTCATGTATACCAAACATTGGAATTGAAATTCTCAGTAATTTTATTCCTGCAAACCAAACACTGGAATAAAAGAAAATTGATCAAAATATCCGGATCTTGCCGCTTTAAATCAATTTATTTATTTGCTTTGTAAATTGTACACAATCATGTATTTAGAATAGTAATAGCAAAATTAAATGTTCTAAGCCCGATTAGGTTGGTATTCCACCACCGACACTCTAAGTCTATGATCAGATCTCAACATAAGTCCTATGAAGTAGACAATTTTGACCGGCCAAGCCCGGAACCCAACCCAAGAGTCGGTAACAACCATGAAGTCGAAAAATACTATGGTCCCTAGACCATAGCGACCACAAGGTCGAAACGGCCATTAGATTGGAAAATCAATGGTCACTAGACCATAATGATCACAAGGTCAAGACGACCACTAGGTCGGAAAATCAATGGTCCGTAAATTATAATGGCCACAAGATCCGAACACTGAACATGCGCACATACGTATAGGGTTGGGGGTCAAGTGCCCTTTATGAATTATTTTGTTCTTGAAAGGGTCGGGCCTCCACCTATATAAGGGGAGGCCATTCAACACAAAGGGGGCTCTCTCTTCTCCTTTACTCTCTCTCTCTCTACAATATTGAATAATAAAGGTCTTTTAGGCCAATTTCTCTCATTTGCTATCCTCTTATACATTTCTATACACACACCGTATACATTGAATGACTTTGTTCCATCACTAATAACAAAGATTGTAATACTTATAATTAAAATTATAACAATTTCATACTCAATTGTCTACAACCCGATCCGTCTTACGAACAAGGATATTTGAGACGCTCTTACACAATTTTTTTCCTTTAATTTAGCAAGAACTAAATCCAAAAAAAAAAAAAAAAAATACAAAAATCGAGAACTAAACTTAATAGGCACAAGTGTCAAATAGACCCATCTACTACTGCGAAGTGCTCAATTCCCACCACGAACTAAATTAAGTGCCAAATAGGTCCATCTACTAGCTAAATTTGTTCAATTGGCATTTTTTACAGGTTACTAGCAGGTTGCCTATTTAATTATTAAAAATAAATAAATAAATAGAATAAAAAATTAAAAATTAAAAAAAAAATTAAAAAAAAAAAGAAGAATATCAGCCACCGGCTATCCTCGCCGGACAGCCGGTGGCTGATATTTTTTTTTTTAAAACTTTTTTTTTAATTTTTTTATTCTATTTATTTATTTTTAATAATTAGATAGGCAACCTGTTAAAAATGCCAATCGAACAGTTTAGCTGGTAGATATACCTATTTGACACAATTGAGCACTTCGCAGTAGTAGATGCGTCTATTTGACACTCGTGCCTTTTAACTTAATATTAACTCTTTTCTGCTAATAATTTTAATTAGATAATTAACTATAGTTCATATTTTAAATTTTGAAGTGTAATCGTAATTTGTTTGATATGAATTGCAAAATATTTAATAGGAGTGTGCATTCGGTTAATCAAGCTGTGGAATGCTACTGACTCTATTAGAATGTAGTATGAGCTTGAACTCACAACCTCTCATATAGAAGTCCAACTTAGGTGCCATCTGAACATAAAGTGTTTCAGAACCTGAACTTTTTAAATAATCTTTGAAATGCTTAAAATTATATTTTTAATTTTGGAACTCTTGAAACATTAAAAAAAAAAAAAAAAAAAAAAAACCAATAGTTTGTTTCACAAGTTTGAGGAACAAATTAATAAAATGTTTCACATACCGTACCGTATAGTACGGGCGGCACCTTTCGATGTCTTACTTGAGTTGCTAATAATAATTTATTCTTTACTTGGCTTTTATCATTGAATTGATTGATCCTGGTTAGCTTAAATTGAGATGAAGTGATAAAGTACGTACTTAATTGTTAACTTGAATTGATTTGGACACACACACATATACAGGGTTTGGCATTTCTAACAATGTCGACGCCACCGGTGCTCTCCAACTTTGCCGGAAACTGCAGCAGATACGAGGCGGAGTGCGTTTGCCCCACACAAAAAGCATTCTTCTTCACATCATTGGTGTTAATGGGCGTAGGCATGGCGGGTCACGCGGTTTCTCTGGATGCATATCTCCGATCCGCCGCGCCACTACCAAACCCGCCGTGATGATAATTCAAACGATCTTAATAACCAACAAGAAGATGATGAGCAATTGCCCCATACTGATGCTTAGCTTGCGGGTAACTTAATTAACCAACTAAATATTACGTACTACTTGATTAGATCAATTCCAATTCTCTTGTATAATTACTTCTCCGATTTTTTTTTTTTTTCTCCTTTAATTCAGCTTCTAGTAATTCTTGAACAACATACAATTCAGATTGCAATCCATATATCATATTCCTTATCGGTTTATTCACATTAGGAGGTTCATTCGTGATTGTATAATTTTGATCTTTACAAAACAAGAAACCACACTCATATCCATCCTGAACCAATTTCTATCAACAAAATATATGAAATTTGGAAAATAATTATAATAAAACAAAATCAACCCACATAATATACGAAATTTACAACAAAAATTAAGTTTAAAATATTGAAAATATCACACAAATTCAACATTTGTTTACAGAAAACAATTCTCATTGTCCATTTTTGACGTACACTTACAGATTTCTTGCATGAATCTCTTGTTGTGCAAATTGGAGACTTCAACCCACATCTACAATATAATATAATATAATGGAGGCTTGTGGTCTAAGTTTTTTCGCACATTAGATGAACAGAAGACATTTTGACAATAATGAAGAAGATTTAAAATCTGGCAATGGAAATTAGAAATGAAGACTTATGTTTGGGAAGAAGATAATGATGAAGAATTAAGGCTATTTGCAACCAAAATCGTCCAATAGGTCCATGTATATAACATGTCAACATTCCATTATTAATTTATTTTTCCATTTCAACAAATTACATGACCTATCAATGGGAACGGGTTAAAAATGCTAGGTGAAAAAAAATAAAATTGAAAGTATAAGCTAAGTGTTGATCTAGATGAACCATATTTTAGTCTATGGTGTCAGATAGTACTTCGGCCTATCTATTTCACCATTTTGCCCAAACCGTTGTTTTGTATGGAGCATAGATTATCCATTAATTGTTCGTTTTTGAATATTGATGCAGGACAAGGGAAACATGCCAACAAGTGACAAATTAAAAGAAAGAAAACGGTCTAGAACCAAATTAACTTAATCATAAGCTTCTTCTTCTCTTTTTTTTTTTTTTTTTTTTTTTTTTTTTTTTTTTGGGTCAAATCATGTGGTGTCCTGAGCAAGTTTTAACTGTAAGAGGCCGGTACCATACTCAAATTAATTAGAAGCTTTTTAATTGTATTCAAAACAAAATCTGTTTAAATATAAAACAAGGAAAATTGAAGAGTTACAAATACTAAAACAATGGAAAAGTAAAACAAACATAAATGAATACTCTTTACCACTAACCTCAGTACCTCACCACCTTAGTTTGTTTCACAAGTTGGAGGAACATGTTTTTCACATATAGATACTTCTAGCTATATATCTCTTACTTGAGTTGAGAACAGTAATTTATTCTTTACTAATTTTATGATTGATTCTTGCTTTAAAGTTGAGATAGATGTACAGAAGTTCTTAGCTTGCTACTTTTGGAGATATATATGTCTCCTTGGCCACGCCACCTCAGCTCATCCGCCCATCTCTTTTTCTCACTATTTATTTGCACTGCCGCCATGCGTGGATACATGCATGCATGCATATCACAGAGCTTCAATTCTCAGGTTTCTAATTAAAGTAAGCTCAATTATTTTAATTTATTCAGAAACTAAATTCTTGCTTAGATTATCACAAGACTGATCTTTAGACTAGATTCTTATTACGTGCATCTCCTCATATGTGTTTTTCCCTAATGTTATAGCTTTTTTTTTTTTTTTTTTTTTCTTTTCTTTCATTTATTAGATTGTGCTCCATATATAACTTGAGTCTCATTTCCTTTATTTCGCGATTATCTCTTGTTTGTATGTGTTTGAGGACGGCTGCATACATACACTCGTATCATGTATGAACCTTTGATATACTAAAATTAAATCTTATGCAATTGGTCCATATTTTTAAGATGAATCATGGTCTATAATATAATCACATTTTTTAGAGGTAGAATGCTAGACTTAACTCTTCACTATTTCTGCCCAACTATTTTTTGCTACTAGTTGCTGAATTTGACCCGTTACGTACTTACCGCTGCCCAAAAAAGATTGGTTTAATTTAATTGCATCATTTATTCATTTGGTTGCTTATATGCATGCAGATCGAGAGTGAAGCTGTAAACTGATGGCGTGCATTAAGCTTCGTGGGGAATGCACTATTGCGTGTACTATGGGTAATTAAGTAATTTTAATATAATTTAAAATTCACGTTATATATATAAGAGTGTGTGTGTGCGAGCACGCTTATAGCTTATTTTAAACTATTAATAAGATATAAGTCCTGTTTGGTAATATTCCTAAAATAAGAGCTTATTTTAAAATGCTACCTTAGGTAACATTTCAAAATAAGTTACTAGCTTCCTAACTTTTTTTTTTCATCTTTGTCCTTATTATTTTAAAGAAATGACCTCCTTTACTCTTCCCAATTAAAATCATTTTCTCTTTCTCCTTTATCTGAAACTTTCACTGCAATTATTATTAGGCACAAGTGTCAAATAGGCTCATTTACTACTACGAAGTGCTCAATTCCCACCACGAACTAAATTAAGTGTCAAATAGGTCCATTTACCAGTTAAATTTGTTCAATTAGCTTTTTTTACAGGTTACCTATTTATTAATTATTAATAAATATATAAATAAATAAAATAAAATAAAATAATTAAAAAAAAAAAGATAATAGCCACCGGTAAAGCAACAGTTTTGTACCAACACCAAGCTCCAATCCCTCTCCATGTATCAAAACAAACTTCTTCGTTTTAATGTTCTCCAAGATTTCCAGTGACTGCAGCAGATATTTCTCATTAGTTCAACTTCACACTTGTTTGATGGTTTTCATTCAAATCAACTGTTTCCTACCATGTTTTCTCCTTTTGATTAACTCAGTTCTTCTACAAATATATTTTAATTGGAGTTCGATTCCCAGATCTGGACCTCAGTTGGATGGCTGTCTGTGAATGGGCAGCCACCGGCTGTCCTCGCCGGACAGCCGGTGGCTATTATCTTTTTTTTTTTTTTTTTAATTTAAATTATTTTATTTATTTATTTATTAATAATTAATAAATAGGTAACCTGTTGGTAACCTGTAAAAAAAGCTAATTGAACAAATTTAGCTGGTAAATGGGTCTATTTGACACTTAATTTAGTTCGTGGTGGGAATTGAGCACTTCACAATAGTAGATGGGCCTATTTGACACTTGTGCCTTATTATTATTATTATTATTATTATTATTATTATTATTATTATTATTATTATTATTATTAGATGAAGGAGATTCGCAACAGTATTGCTACTTCATTATGGGATACTAGATCATTATTATGCTAATATTTTTATTTCAAAATGTTAAATTTTTTGAAGACAAAATGTTAAATTTTAATATGTAAACAAACTAATTTAAATTTTATGAAAATGTCTTTTTACATTTATTAGCTTATCAAAAAACTAATTTTACCAAACATTTTAAAGCATAACAGCTCTTCAGTTTTCAGCTCCTAACTTATAATTTTTCAACTTTCAGCTCCTTTTAAACTTTCAGCTACCTTTTCAGATAGGTTGCCAAACATAGCCTATATAAAGTAATGTTGTTGTTTTTGCAGTGTCAGGTTTGAAATGGGGTCATATCATTGCAGAATACGCATTGTTCTTGCTCATAAATTACTTAACTAACACTTGGGGGCTAGGCTTTGCAAACGCTGCCGGAATTATAAATCTTTTCTTTGGCATCACTAAAATTTTGGAGATATGTTTTGCTTTCGTGGCGGATGCTTGTCTTGGCACTTTTAAAGCGCTTTTGCTCTCCAGTCTACTCTACAGCATTGTAAGTACAACTTTCCTCCCTCCCTCACAATATAATATTTTTCAATGGTCTATCAAGAGTTGTATTAAAATACATACTACGGTTATAAGCTAGTATGTTGTGTAATGGGTTGGAAAATGAGTTAAAATGATTATTTTTAAGCATAATTTTGGATGGGCTTCACTTGTGATTCAAGTCGAGATAAAGTGAATTGTATATTAGTGTAAACGTAACTCACTCTCATTTTCAAATGTGGGATATATAATGGTTCCTTCAAAGCCTATCCAACCCTATTTTTTCCCGGCTGAAATGGGTATATGTGAAATTTAATTTTAGATTTACTTATTATAGATTTTGAGTGTATTATATATCAAATTAAATTTAAGAGAACTCAAATTAACTTTCACCAAGCCCAAATCAGAAAAAAAAAAAAAAAAAAAAAAAAAAAAAACTCTAATCAGGAAGCATGGGCACCTTAACTGGTCATAGAAATGAAAGTTTGGAAGAATGACTTAGGATTGAGTCTTATCAGCGACAGTGATGAGGGGACTCCTATACTTGTGCGCCGTAAGCAAATGTCTAGTCTCTGTGGGGTGGGTTCAACCTTTTGGAAGAGAAAAAATCTAATCAAAGCTATGCCAGAAAGTTGTTATTCTAATTTTCCAACATATATAATGAACAGGGTTTGGCGTTTCTAACAATGTCAACGCCGCCTGTGCTCTCCAACTTTGCCGGAAATTGCAACAGATACGAGGCGGAGTGCGTTGGCCCCGTACAAAAGGCATTCTTTTTCACGTCATTGGTGTTAATGGGCGTAGGCATGGCGGGTCACGCGGTTTCTCTGGATGCATTCCTCCGCCACCACCAAACCCCCTGTCATGATGATCATCTTAACCAACAAGCTGATGAAGAAGAAGAAAAAGAAGATGAATTTTGGAGCGTAAACAATTTACTGGTAATACTAATCTCCGGCGTTGCTGCTCTAGCGCTTTCGAATATAGGGCCTTGGGAGATTAAGTTTGCGGTTCCGGCCATATTTTTTTTCACCGCAACACTTGTATTCTTCGCCGGGAAGGCGCTTGGGTTTTACAGTAACTACGGTGATAAGCCTAAAGGGAGTGCCCTTACTACTCTTCTGAGAGTCTTTGTTGCCGCCACGTGCAAAAGTTGTCGTAAACTCCCTGCCAATTCTGATGAGCTTTACCAAGCACACGACGCCAACCACAAATTGTCCCATACTAATGGATGCTGGTAACTTACCAAACTTTAATTTTACGTGCTACTCGATCAATAAGATCAATTTTAATTTCAAAGAGGAATACCGGCCCATTTTTAGCTCCTAACACTACTAGAAATTATAGAATTTTCGACCATCTGAAAGTGATCTTGATATCAAAAAGTGGTCGGAAATAGCAACAAAAGTTTTTTCAGATACCAAAAGTGGTCGGAACAAGACTTTCGACTTGATTTAAGATCACTTTCAAGTGATCGAAAATTCCATAATTTCCAGTAGTGTAAATTGTTATATATAGGTGGCTTGACAAGGCAGCCATCCCATTGCCAAAGGAAGAGAGCAGATGGAAACTGTGCAATGTGAGAGAAGTAGAAGAAACCAAACTAAGTGTTCAGACGGCTATGGTGTGGCCACCAATCATAATATGCGGCTTGGTTTCTTCAATCGGAAGCACCTTCTTCGTGGTGCAGGCGGGCAAGATGAGCCACAACCTGGGGAAATGGCAAGTCCCTCCCACCATTCTCCTACTCCTATCCAACGCCGCAAAGTACGGCACCACCGCCTGTTTCAAACTCGGCGTGAAAGACGAACTAGGGGAAGGCGGGCGGCGTCGAGAAGAAATGAGGGAGCTCGGCCCGGGAAGTGCGATGCTTTAGGCGGTAGTATGTTGTTTCACCGCTGCCCTGGTGGAAAATAAGAGGAGGAGGCATATTAATAGTAATAATGTGATTAGCATATTTTGGCTCATACCTCAGTTCTTGTTTCTTATTATTGTGGATACGTTTTTCCAAGAACCCATGAAAATATTCTTCAAGGATAACGCTGCTCCGACGATGAAGAAGTACGCGGTACACCTTACCCAGTTTGTGTGGGGTATAGGACAAGCCCTCAGTCTTGTCTCGGTTTTAGCCTGCAAAAAATGGTTCAACAATGATGTTGATCAGAGCCGGTTGGATAAGTATTATTGGACTCTTACAGCTCTCTCTGCCGTCACTCTTACTTGCTACTTTCTAGCTATGGTGCTCTATTGGGAACCCCGCAAACAATCTGCTAATCCACCACCGCCCAATAATATTGCTGATCAACAAGTCCAATCAACAATTCAGTTCAGCAGCGCAGCTAATATGATTTGATTTATTAGTTGTTAGCTAGAGTACGTTCTGCATGCTTCTATTTGGTTATATATATATATATATATATATATAGTCTGTATCTCTCTTGTAAAGTTAGTTTTTCAGAACACATCCATATTAATGAAATTTTTCTCTGTGGTTTCCTTTTACCATGAAATCTTAATTGTTCATGCAATATTCTATATTCTGTTAATTCTATACTCCCTTATGTGGGAGGTGATGGGTTCAAGCCTGGTGAATATCCACATTCTCTTATAATAAAACAAAAATGGTATCAGAGATCAAGTTACGCAATTGTTATTTTTGGCCGTTGGCGGCAGCAACGCAGTGGTCCTTCCATAGGAAATAGAGGGTATAACTGTTGATCTAGATGAACCATATTTTTGCCCATGGTGTCAGATGAACAATCATGATTAGTAAACTACTTGACCTTTTTGCCCAAAAGCGTTGTTTTGTATAGGCATATGACTCTGTTTGGCAAACTTAGCTAAAAAACTATAAGCTCGGAGTTGAAAACCGAAGAGTTGTGAAGCTAATTGATTGAAAGTGTTTAATAAAATTAGCTTTTTGATAAGCTGATATGTAAAAAAACTAAAAATGATATTTTCATAAAATTTAAATTAATTTATTTACATATTAAAATTTAGCATTTTGTCTTTAAAAAAAGTTAACATTTTGAATTGAAATAAAACTATTAGCATAATCATGATCTAACATCTGATAATGAAGTGACAATATTGTTGCAAATCTCATAATAATAATAATAATAATAATAATAACAACAACAACAACAACAACAACAACAACAACAATAATAATAATAATAATAATAATAATAATAATATTTGCGTTGAAAGTTGCGGATAAAGGAAAAGAGAAAAATATTTTAATTGGAAATGGTAAATTATGTCATTTATTTAAAATAATAAGGATAAAGATGAAGAAAAAAAAAAAGTTAGGAAGCTAGGAGCTTATTTTGAAACGCTATCTAAATAAGAGCATTCCAAATAAGCTCTTATGTTAAGCTAAGAGCTTATTTTGGGAACATTACCAAACAGAGCTTATAACTTATTAGTAACTTAAAATAAGCTATAAGGCTCTGCCAAACAAAGCCATAGATTATCCATTGACTGTTCGTCTTTGAATATTGATGTAGGACCAGGGAAACATGTCAACAAGTGACAAATTAAAGAAAAAAAAACTGTCAAGAACCAAATTAATTTAATTATAAGCTTTTTAATTGTAATATTCAAAATTATCACTTTTGGATTAAAAAAAATCAGTATAATAAATAGAAAACTGGGAAAATTGAAGAATTACAAATACTAAAAGCATGCACGGAAAAGTAAAATAAACATAAATGGAATACTCTTTTATCACTCATCAGTCATCACCTCACCACCTTAGTTTGTTTCACAAGTTGGAGGAACATGTTTTTCACATACTATATATCTCTTACTTGAGTTGAGAATTGAACAGTAATTTATTCTTTACTTAGATTTTATAATTGATTCTTGGAATTGCTTTAAAGTTGAGATAGATGTACAGAAGTTCTTAGCTTGCTACTTTTGGAGATATATGTCTCCTTGGCCACGCCACCTCAGCTACCTCATCCGCCCATCTCTTTTTCTCACTATTTATTTGCACTGCCATGCATATCACAGAGCTTCTTCTCAGGTTTCTAATTAAAGTAAGCTCAATTCTTTTAATTTATTCAGAAACTAACTCTCTCAACTTTGATTTGTTTCATTTATTATTTATTATTTATTATTTATTATTTAGTTCCAATTTATTCATATCTGGTTGCATATATGCAGAGAGTGAGTGAACCTGCAAACCGATCCGATGGCATGCTGCAGTGAACGCATTGTGGCTATCATTCGGCGGTGGATTATACGTAATCATTTTCATTTTCACGTTATTATCACTACTGGAAATCAAGTCGAAAGCAAAAAGTGATCGGAAATAATAATAAAAGTTTTTCCGAATACCAAAAATGGTCAGAACAAGACTTTGGACTTGATTTAAGATCACTTTCAGGTGGTCGGAAATTCCATAATTTCCAGCAGTGTGTATATATATAATCAACTAGACAACTACCAGCTATATATATATTCTTAATTTTCTTATTGTTTAATTTATATCTGTACGGCAGTGTCATCTTTGAAATGGGCTAATATAATTGAAGAGTACACATTGTTCGAGATGATGACTTACTTAAGTGAAACATGGGGACTAGGATTTGCGCATGCTGCCGGAACTATAAACGTTTTCTATGGCTTTACTAAAATTTTGAGCTTAAGTTTTGCCTTCCTGATGGATGCTTATCTTGGTAACGTTAAAATGCTTTTGCTCTCCGGTCTAGCCTCCAGCATTGTAAGTGCAATAATATTATTTCTCTCATATTTAAATGATATATAATGCTATCAGCTACTCAAAACAACTTTTTCAATTAATTTTTTGAGAAAAAAACAATTATACCAAATAACTAATTTACCAAACATCTTTCTACAATCAGCTAATATTATCAACTAGTTATACCCTCTAATAGACTACTCAATCACCTAACAGCTATCAGCCATTTACTGAACTGAACATGGCCTATATGTTCAACATTAATAATATATATAATGAATAGGGTTTGGCGTTTCTATCCATGTCATCGGCGCCGCCGGTGCTCTTCTTCACGTCATTGGTGTTAATGTGCGTGGGCATGGCGGGTAACTCGGTTTCTTTGGATACATTCCTTCAACACCATGACAGTGAAAATAATAAACTCAACTTCATAGTAGGGGCCATTGCTGCTCTAGCACTCCCGCTTTTAAAGACTTGGGAGGTTAGATTTGGGGTTGCCGGAATAATTTTCTTCGCCGCAACACTTATATTCTTCGTCGGAACGCTGCGTCGGTCTTACCCTCCCAAGGACGACGATGATCCAAATGGGAGTGCCCTCACAACAGTTTTGAGAGTCTTTGTCGCCGCCACGCGCAAAAGATCTCATCAACTCCCTGCCAACTCTAATGACCTTTACCAACGACATGGCAACGACCACGACTTTGCTAAGCAATTGGCCCATACTAATCGATGCAGGTAACATTTTATGTGTCTAATTTATTTTTTCCAATACCAATATACAAACACTTTTAAAATAGTAAATTGTTTGAGACATCAATACGGGCTAGGGCGGGCAAAAACTCAATATTTGGTAAGATTCATCCCCTTTAATTATCTCGTAGAATAATAAGATACTTATTATCACCAAACTATTCCACCATTTAATTAATAACCATTATACATTACTATATAGGTTAAAGTGTCATCCACACACCATGAACCATTCCAAATTATTTATGCCGCACCACACTGCTAGAAATCTTTGATTTTCCGATCACTTTTCTGACCACCTAAAAAAATGATAGAAAAGTGACATTTTTTTAATTTTTCCTCGAAGAATTATGGTAGGGAAATAGGTCGGAATTCCCGACCACCTTTACTTAGTGGTCGGAACTATCCACCACAAAGTAAAGGTGGTCCAAAAAAAATTTTGTTTTAAAACTGAGTTGGGAATTTCCGACAATCTTTCTAGTAACTGATTTTTACGATCACTTTACAAAATTGGATGCTATTTCCGACAACCTTTGAGGTGGTCGGAAATAGCAACAAAATTTTTTTAAAATACCAAAAGTAACCATAATCTTTAATAAGTGATAAGAGCATCCACTATAGAGAAGATTTGGGAGTTAATGTCAGAATTAATTCTCCCAAGTGAAGATCAAAGCTGATGTGGGAATTGAATAATTCAAAAAGAATCCTCCTGCAAGGGGTTGAGATATTTCTCTTCCCAAGGTTTTTAACATTTAATTTGTTTATTTTTATTAAATGGTGGGTCTATAAAAACTAAGAAATAACTCAAATCTGATGTGGATAAGAGTTTATTGTGATTGAGTGAAATAGTGGAGGATGAGGTGGATGCTGGGACCCACAAATAATTAAGAAATAACCCCAAAGGATAAGGATGCTCTTAGAGTCATAAACCATAATCTTTAATAAGTGATATTTATGATTTATGACTCTAAATATCACTTATTAAAGATTATGACACTACTGGAAATCACATAATAATAATAATAATAGTAGTAGTAGGCAGTTAGGCACCTCTCACTTTTCACAGTATTTCTTTACGTTTGAGTTGGAAAAAATTAAATTATTTTTTTCACATATGAAAATGCTTCCCACTAAAAATTGTTTTTATTGTTTGAAATATATATATATATATATATATATATATATATATATATATATATATATATATATTTATTTTTTTAATCCAACACCAATACACAAACACTTTTAAATTAGTAGACTGTTTGAGCCATCAATACGGGCAGGGTGGATGAAAATCAAATATACCAGACAAATTATTCAATTTAATTTTAGATACAGTGTAATTTTATTTTGTTTTGAAAATACAAAAGTTACGAAATTTATTGAAATTTAACGACTGTCGTTTTTTATTTAAAGAAACGGCATCGACTATGGTCCACCCTATAACAATTGCCCCTACTTAGGTAGGGCCCGTGCCGACATGCAAAGTTCATTTTGACGGCTTTTGTGTGGAATTGGGAAGTAGAAATTGACTTGACAATTATTATTTATCCTCTATAATAACTCTTGAGTCTGAGGATTTAGGATTAGTTTAGTAACACACACACAAATGCCTTCCACTAATAATTGTTTTTATTGTTTGAAATATATTAATTATTTATTAATCTAGGTGGTTAGACAAGGCAGCCGTGGCATCGCAAGGAAAGAGTGGGAGAGTGGATGAAGGAGAAGAGAAGAAGAATAAGGAGGAGGAGAGCAAATTATCATGGAATCTCTGCACTGTGGGAGAAGTGGAAGAAACCAAAATTTGCCTTCAGACCGCCATTTTATGGACATCCTTCATAATATGTGGGCTGGTTTCTTCTACCGGCAACACCTTCTTCGTGGGGCAGGCCGACCAAATGAACCGGGGCATCGGAAAATGGCAGGTCCATCCCACCATCCTCCTCCTCCTATCCAACGGCGCAAAATACCTCCTAGAATTCAATAACAAATATGAGTACAGATGCCTGAGAAAGTGCCTTGGCTGCTGCGGCTGCAGTTTGATCGTCGCACTGGTCAGCATCGCAACCGCGATGCTCAACGCCGTGCTATGTTGCCTGAGCGCCGCCGTGGTGGAGAGTAGGAGGAGGAAGAATATTGATAGTCCGATGAGTATATTCTGGCTGATACCTCAGTTCTATTTCCTTACGGTCTTGGATACGTTGTTTGAAGAAGCCGTGGAGGATTTCTTCGAGGATCATGAGGTTCCGACCTTGAAAAAGTACGCCGTCCACCTTTTGAGGTTTGTGCGCGGTCTAGGACAAGTGGGCAGTGTTGTGTCGGTGGCAGTGTGCAAGAAATGGTTCAAGAAAGAGGTAAACGAAAGTCGGTTGGATAAGTATTATTGGGTTCTCACTGCTTTGAGTGGCGTCAATTTGATTTGGTACGTTATAGTTGCAGTGGTTTATTACGTGAAATTCAAACCACGTTTCAAATCTAAGCCCGCCGCCGATCCTACCTCTACCCCTACCACATGCTGCTGCTAGTTGACTTGATGCTGTTGGTGTTTTTTTTTTTAAAATAAATACTGTATGTATTTAACAAATCTGTGGCATTTTGGGTAAATTATATTGTGTATTATTGTGTGTCCTGACCCAAAATGATGTCGTTTTGTATTTCGTTTTTTTTTTTTGGTGGGGGGTGAGGGGGGGGGGGGGGGGGGGGGGATTTCGTTTTTTGTTTTTGTGGTTAACTTCTAAAAATAATAAAAATTCTCTGTTTCGTATGTACAGAATTGTATAGTAGAATACACCTAAAATCCTAACATAGTTCACATAATATAACATAATACATAATACATAATACACATAAACTCTTAACATAATACACATAAACTCTTAACGTAATACACATAAATACAAGTGTCAGAAAAAACTGCAACAGACGGAACGATGTCCGTCGCGCCAATATAATGACAGTGTGGGGATTATGCTTGATGGGGAATATACCTCGAGTTTAGGCTCCCCTACGTTCCGTGCTCCTGCTTGGGTCGGGGTTAAACGGTTCGGAAGAAGAAATTGGTTATAATTGTCACTTATATTTTTTTTGAATGCTAGACTCTGTTACAATGTAATATCTGTTTGTCACCATATATTTAAACTTCATAATTGGGAAAGAAATCCAAGAAACGTATGCACTAATTTCGTAGCCGCCGCACCGTCCTTTCAAAAAACATTATGTGTATTATGTTAGGGATTTATGTACATTCTATTATACAATTATGTACATTTGAAATATAGAACTCTTTTTAAAAGTTAAAAGCAGATACAGAAAACAGAGTGTAAAAAAAAAAAAAAAAAAAAAAAAAAAAACGTCGTTTTGGGCCACAATGCACACAACCCCGGGTGCACAATTACCGTACAACTGAGAGATTCTAATTTGGTTTCAGGAAATTATTTTATTTATAACTTAGGAAATTGTTTTCTTTAATTCTTTATGTTTTAGAATATTAACTTATAATTAATGTTCACAATTCAAAGAATTGAGTTTCCTAATTTAGGGAAAGCACCTGATGTTGGTTTTATGACTAGATGCCGTCAACGGTGGCAAATTATGCTGTGCATCCATATACACCCTGCATGGTGCATACGGATGCAAAAACGACGTCGCTTTGCATAAAACGCGCGCTCTACTTTTAAAAAAAATCAGTTTCGATTCTCAGCAACAACATTATGTTATTCATTTTTAGTTCATTCATTTTGGATTTTTAGTTATGAAATGCCGGAAGTGTAGTTATGCAATTCTGGAAGTGTAGTTATGCAATTATGGATGTGTAGTTATGAAGTTATGGATGTGTAGTTATGCAATTATGGAATTATAGTTATGCAATTCTGGAAGTGTAGTTATGCAATTATGGATGTGTAGTTATGAAGTTATGGATGTGTAGTTATGCAATTCTGAAATTATAGTTATGCAATTCTGGAAGTGTAGTTATGCAATTCTGGAAGTGTACTTATGCAATTATGGATGTATAGTTATGAAATTATGGAAGTGTAGTGAAATTATGTATGAGTAGTTTTGCAATTCTGATTTTTTTTTTTTTTTTTTTAAGTTAGACGCCAAAACGACGTCGTTTTTGCATCCGTATGCACCATGCATGGTGCATACGGATGCACAGCATAACGCTCCGTCAACGGTGGGTCAATAATAATTACAATCAATTAATAATTACATAGAGAGTAACTAGTATAATCATCCCATTTTTTTAGTAAGATTAGGCCCTAACTATAAGATGCATCCGGTCGTGCCAATTAAAGGATAAAGTACTAGTCATATTGATTTTTTCATAAGAGATAAGGAGTTTTGAACTCTCAATTTATCTTAACCAAATTGGTTATAATTGCCCGCACTCAGTAGACAGTATTTGGGAGAATTGACCAATATTTGAAACTCGATAATGACAATGTGGGATTAATGCTCAAAGTGGACAAATCCCTTATGCGCATCGGCATTTGACCCTATCTGTGAAGCCACTGAGTTACAGTAATTTATATCCTCATACGTGCTCTCTCAGATCGGGATGTGAGGAGCCATTGAAGTTGGGAGATTCAATCTTTTGGGAGAAGAAATTGGACATAATTGTCGCCATTTTTTTTTTGAATGCTAATTAGCATTTTTGTGCGGATTGGCCGAGGATTCTTGGATTATCGTAAAGGGCTGCGCTATGAGAATTTGTACATTGGTTCTATTGATATAATTTACCAGTAAAAATTGAAAATGATAGAATTATTCTATTATTAAGCTATAAAAATTATGATTGGGTTGACATGTTGTAATTAATTTATTATTAAATCATATATAGCGTCTGATCTCTTTGATTAGATTGACAATTAATTACATAATACATTATTACACATTATTATTATTATTATTATTATTATTATTATTATTATTATTATTATTATTATTTTATCATTAGAGTACTTATGAACTTGTGTTAATACTTAAAAGTGACGGATGAAGTATATCGGGACAAAGTGTGAGGCCCCAAGGTGAGGAACACTTTTTGAGTTTTTGTTTGTAAATAATATGGAGTATAAAAATAAAAATTCAATTTGTAATTATAAACCATTAAAGTTTCTGTTAATATGCTAATGAATTAAAATCATCAAAATCACTACCTCATGAAAAGATGGACGACAACAGTCACCACATCATGAAAATTTAATTTGGAGGGTTAATATTGCTTACAACCATAATTGGACTGAAATTGTTAATTTGTATAAATATAGGGACCAAAAATGTTATTTTTCCGAATAATACAATAATTTACCACATGCTAATATATACCGTCAAATTTATGGTCAACACTAAGGGTGTGTTTGGTTGGCAAGTTTAACACTCAAATATGGGTATGAAAGTGATTATTATTATTTGGTTGACTGGTTTTTAAAACACGGGTTTGGAATACCCCATTAATGAAAAAACTCATTCCCTTATTTTATAAGAATTGCATCCCACTATTCATCCTTATCCTAATCATTCCTATTCCACACTATTACCAAACATGCTAAATTCTTTCACCAAAACTCATTACCATTACCAAGTATTTGAAACCCATTCCGATTTCAATTCCTATGTGTGAACCAAACACAGCCTAAATATTCTTTAAGTATATAAACATGATTTCCGTTTTAGCTTGTACATCAAGTTAATGAAACATGTTTTTCACGTATATAGTATGATCTCTTACTTGAGTTGCTAGCAACTTTTTGTTCTTTACTTGGCTTCTGCCATTGTTTTATTTCACTTTTAAAAAGTTTAAGGTTGTAGAAATATGTTCCCCCATCCAATGAAGTATTGCTTTTAAACATGTCATCTTCCACATATATGCCACTTTACTTTTATATTCCAGCATTGTGGATGCAATCTCCACTGATATGATCGAGCTTCTCAGGTTTCTGTAGGTTGAGATAGAGACTCGATCTCTTTAAGGTTGATATATATTTTTAATTTGTTCGCTTATATTTCTCATTCCACACACACAATAATTAATTCCCTGCAAATTGTTAGGATTTTTCATGTGTGATTTTGTTTGGTTGCATGCAGGCCGGGGGTGAAGAACCAGCTGACAAAGTGATGGGGCAAAGTAAATCTTCCAACTGCCCGAGGACTTTGATATTGTGGACTATGGGTAATTTCAATTTCAATTTTAATTTTCATGTATTGTTATAACTATACTTATTTTAATTTCCTAAAAATGGTAAGTAATGTTATTAATATAGGCCAATTCAACTCTAGTCTAGTAAGGCAAATTATTTTATGGACTCGGGTCCAAAAATACATAATTTACATACTAAACATTCACAATTTACTTTTTTTTTTTTTAAATCACAATTTGTGATGGTCATGTATTGTATTCACAAATAATTCTCAAAACTTGGAAACATAATTCATATTCTAGATGTTCATAATTTCAATACTAAAAATACACAATTTACTATTAGGGTCCACCTTGCAAAGTGGACCCTGGTCTATGGTATAACAACTACTATAGTAAACAAGTTGGGTTTGGGTGTGCTTGGGGCTAGGCAGTCTATAATTGATTATATTCTGTCTCATTTTATTTATTCATTAGTCAAACCAATTTTTTCTGTAGTTATTTTTAATTATTTTTATATTTATTTTGTGTGTTTACTAATACTTTTATATTATTAAAATTCATATTGTGAAAAATTGAATTAAAAATAACTTCAGTGACATAAAATGGGATGGGGGAGTAATAATATGCAATTGGATAGGTAACCACTAATTGGGTTAGGCAAATTATACCATGCAGCATGGTCCACCTTAGCTTGCATGTACATGTTATTAATATATTATGAGCATTCAGTTACTTGTAAATAAACTGAAGGTATGGTAATTGTAATACATACATAATTTATTAATGGAAGATGCATAACATATTAATTAACTGCAAGTCGTTTTGGATCAACATCATCAAAAATAAGATGTGAGCTCGGGTGTGTAATGTCGTCCTCAGGGGATTGGGGGTTATAGCACGCAATATGCAATCACAAGAAACTAGGCACTAGCATAAGGAAATCAACAAGAAGCTAAGCAAACTACAAGTTTAAGGAAATGATAAAACTAACACATATACACAAAGATAAACCCAAAATAAGAAATAGGACTCAAGCTAGGGAGCATTATCATCTAGATGCTTTAACAACCTAAGGGATTAGGGAGAACAAGTAACCAAGGAAACAAGCGGGAATGCACGTAGGTATCCTAGTCTACGAACCATTCTCATGATTAATAAACAAGGATTAGAACAAGGAATTGCCCCACTTTCGTGGTGAATCAATTCCAAGTCCATCAAGCACACAAAGCATCTAAAGCCCCCAATTTCCCCTATTTTCGTAGGAAGAAATCGGGTCTATGCAAGGGGTGGCTTGGATTCATCACCCAACTCTCGTTGAGGCAAGGAATCCTCCAAAAACAAGCTAATGAATGTGTACATCAAACATTAACAAGATATAAATACAAAACCTTCACAAACACATGAACCCTAAGTTGGAGTTCTTCCCCCTTTTTGCAATAATCACAAATCAAGCATCAAGATAGATAATACAACCCTAACTCAAGTCCATAAACTAACTACTCATGATTAAATAGCATAAAGAACACAAAAGCATAAGTAACAAACATGAATCTTGCAAAAGAAAGAGATAAAAGGAAGGAAAACTTCTCTATTGAAAATGGATGGTGGAATCTTGAAATGTTGGAATCCAAGCTTCAAATCTAAGATTACAAGCTTGAAATATGTTAAGAAACCTAAATCTAAGCCTAATCTAACCTAAAAATATGAAAGGAAGTGAAAGGAAATGTCTAGGGTTGGAACAAGGTCCAAAACCATGGAAAAAGAGCTCAATTCGAGCTTAAATAGGGGCAGAGCAGGTAGGGACGCCCTCAGGGATGGGCGTACGCCAGGGGGTACGCCACCTGCTTCATTCTTGAGCTGATGGATGGGCGTACGCAAGGGCGTCCCATTTTTGGTGCATTTCCAGTGAACACTGGAATGGTCGTACTGGCATGCGTACGGGCGTACGGCAGGGCGTACGCCACCTGGTTCCTTTTTCAGATCTCGAATGGGATGAGGGATGGGCGTACGCGAGGCAGTACGAGGCTCCTGGAAACAGAATTCTGTGCACTTGTCTTGACTTCTAGGCTATTTTCCTCCTCTAAAACCATTTTATTGGCACTTATGGTCTTCAACAAAGTTGTACCCATTTAAGTTGGCTTTCCAATGGTGCAAGAATCACCCCATTTGGACATTCCTAGGCCGAGATATGGTCAAAACACCGAACAGTGTCCGAAATGGGTGAAAATTACAATGTCTTGATCTTTTGCTCCTCTTTTGTTTTGGTTTGCCCAAATGACTAAGACCATTGAATACACCACTCTTATGTTTCCTTGGAAGTGTTTTGCCCATCAACTTAGCTTCTCCTTGGCTACCATGGACTCTAAATGTATCCATAATGCTCCACTTGACTCCAATATCCACCAAAATGCATGATATTACTCATCTTTGATTCCAATGCTTTCAAAACCAAACCCTTGCAAAATAACACAATTTAGTCCCAATCTCATGAAATTTGGAATGATCTATATGCAAAATGGCTTAGAGAAATGGGAGAAAAATATAAACAAATAAGCACTTATCATAATACATACATAATTTATTAATGGAAGATGCATAACATATTAATTAACTGCAAGTCGTTTTGGATCAACATCAACAATGCAAGTTGGACTTGTTCCATGGTATAACATAACATTTGATACAAGTATTAACACATGCAACTAATCATGTTCACTTAATGTTGTATATGGCATGCAGCATCACATGTGAAATGGCTTAATATAGCTGCAGAGTACGCATTGTTTCTGCTGATGGCTTACTTGACCGATGCGTGGGGACTAGGCTTCGCATATGCTGCTGGAATTATAAACATTTGGACTGGCTTAAGTAAACTTTTGTGCTTATGCGGTGCTTTCATTGCGGACAAAATTGGTAACTACTGGATGCTCCTCTACTCCACTATAGTATACAGCATTGTAAGTACAATATTTATTTTTACTTTTTTTGTAATACAATAGACCAGGATCTATCTTGTATTGTGAATTCTAGCTTAAAAATTATGCATCTCTAGTATCTGCAGTTAATTGTTTATGTGCAATGTGCATGTAAATAAATTGAAAACACACCACATGTTAACTATAGACATATAAAATGATAACTATAGATATATAATAAGTTAATAGCATACACATAATAATATATTGTTAACATATTATATGTGTATGCAGTTAACATGTGATGTGGAGGCACATAATTATAGTTACAGTTACAGAATATGTCAACTGCAAACACATAATCTAAAAGTTATTTTAGACCTGGGTCAACAATGCATGGTAGACCTAAACCAGGCCATTCACAAATTAAATACTATGGGCAGGGTATGGCGTTTCTATACATGTCAACGCCACCGGTGCTGGAAAACATGGCCGGTAACTGCGGCGAGGACCGGCCGGAATGCTACGGCCCAGCGCAAAAGGCTACGTTCTACATATCATTGGTGCTAACAGGCGTGGGCATGGCAGGCCACGCCGTTTCTCTTGATCCATTCCTGGACGAACAAGGTGTGAACGAGGATAAAGAGAAGGGTTTTTGGACGAGAAGAAGTCTGGCTAACAATTTAATGAGAGCGGTGATCTCCGGAGTGTCCAGTTGGCTTCTGCCGCAACATTGGAGTGGTCGGTTTGGGATTGTTGCGATGTATGGATTTGCGGCCACGATCGCATTGGCGATCGCAAAATGGTTTGTAGTTTTTAATGAGACACCACCAGCAAAGAGTGACGATAAAATAAATTTCTGTGAAATGTTCAACCAAACCGCCATGGTGTGGCCATCGTTCATAATGTGTGGGGTGGTTTCCTCCATCGGAAACACCTTATTCGTGGAGCAGGCCGACAGAATGAAGCCCACCGCCGGGGTTTACACTGTCCCTCTCGGCGTCCTTTTACTCCTAGCCAAGGCCGCCAAGTTCATCCTCAAACAATGCTATGGTTTTATCTACAAATTGATGAAAAACTTCTTCGAATGGTGCGATACCATAACAACAAAATACTTCAATGGAGTTAACGCCGGTACAAAGAAGATGGCGGCGTTGTTCGGCATCGGAATGGCGATGCTCAACGCCGTACTATGTTGCTTGGCGGCCGCGGTGGTGGAAAATGTAAGGCGGAAGGACACTATGAAGATGTATCTGCACCACGATAGCAAATTTTGGCTGGTACCTCAGTTCGTTTTCGTTATCGGCATCGATGCATTCCTGGAAGTAAGCGTCAATGATTTCTTCCAAAACTATGAATCATCTGAGGGGAAACCCGCCTCGAAAGATCAGTCCTTGGAAAGGTACAGTATCCAGTTCACCAACTTCGTGATGGGCCTGGGATTTATAGGCAGTGTGGTGTCGGTTTTGGCGGTGGCCAAAATCAGCCAGAGTGTGAGTGGGAAAAGCTGGATACAGAAAGAAGTGAGTGATTGTGAGCTGGAGAAGTACTATTGGGTTCTTGCTGTTCTAAGTAGCATCAATATCGTTTACTACGTTATTGCAGCCATTTGCTACACCATAAAGCTAAAGAAGGCTCCCAAGAAAAACACGGCCGCCGGCGACGCTTCTCCTGGATGCTGCTCCTGCTAGTTCATATATGGTGCTGGCCTCGCCTGCAGTGCCAGACAATGTTTGTCTTTATTTTTTATTTTTTGGTTGACAGAAAATTTCGTTGTCATTTTGTGAGGGTGTGTACAATATACCTGATAAATCTTTTTTATTTTAAAGAAGCGTTGAAGTGGCATTGTTGCTTTAATGGTTTTGTAAAAAAAAAAAAAAAAAAACAACCTACAACATTTTGAAAATAAACCAATAGTATATTAAAAATAATATAATATAGTGATTTAATATAATCGTATAATAATTTAAAATAGTAAAATAAAAATATCAATATATATAAGTGTCAGAACGTTTTAATGATACATATATTAATTTTATTTGTATTAAAAAAAATTAAACATAAGTTGAAAAAAATTAGTTAGTTTATCTTAAAAGTGGACCACTGTCCATAGTATAATAATCCAGTATTTGTTGCAATCGTTACTATAAATCAAATTAAAGTATATTATACTCAAAATTAGGGATGACAATGGGTCGAGTGTAGGTCGGGGAGGGCTACATCCATCACCTGACCCACCTTATATTTTCTCCACCCACTCCCCAACCCTAACCCGCATTGGGTGGACTTTTTCAGAACCCACCCCCACCCCCATCGGGTGCAGGTGTCTACTACGGGTACCCACCACTTATAATCTTATTATTATTTTTTCAAAAAATAAAATTTAAATTACCTACACATAATAAAATAATAAAATTCATTAGTTATATAAAATATAAAATAATAGAAATATTATGTTGTGCATCCGTATGCACTCTGCATGGTGCATACGGATGCAAAAACGACGTCGTTTTGCATAAAACGCGCGCCCTACTTAAAAAAAAAAAATCAGTTTCGATTCCCAGCAACAACATTATGTTATTCATTTTTAGTTCATTCATTTTGAATTTTTTAGTTATGAAATTCTGGAAGTGTAGTTATGCAATTCTGGATGTGTAGTTATGAAGTTATAGATGTGTAGTTATGCAATTCTGGAAGTGTAGTTATGCAATTCTGGATATATAGTTATGAAATTATGGATGTGTAGTTATGCAATTCTGAATTATTATTTTTTTTTAAGTTAGACGCCAAAACGACGTCGTTTTTGCATCAGTATGCACTGCATGGTGCATACGGATGCACAGCATAACGCTCCCACCCCCGATCCACCACCCACTACCACCCAAAAAAACAATCCATACGGCATGCGGGGTGGATTCGGGTGAATATCCACGGGGTGGATTGTAATTGACATCCCTACTAAAAATGAACATAATATAGTAATTTAATATATCTGTTTGTTAATTTTAAAAATAAAAATAAAAATATCAATATAGGTGTTATTTAAAATATTTTAATTATAACTCTTTAATAATAAATTTTTATAAACTATTTTTATTTGTATAAAAAACTAAACTTAAATTGAAAAAAAAAAAATTAATTTAGTGTACCTGAAAAGTGGATCATAATTCATGGTATAATACTCCACTATTTTAAAAAGTCATTACTATAAATTAAATTAACTTATATAACTTATTATTTAATTATTTAAAAATATTATTATTTTAAAATTTAAAATAAAAGTGTTTTATTTAGAATAGGAAGGAATATATATATATATATATATATATATATATATATATATATATATATATATATATATATATATATATATATATATATATATATACTAGTTTTTTACGCGCATTGCGCGATTGAGATAATGTCCAATGCTTTTTTTTTAAAAATAAGTACTTTAAAGTATATTAAGACAGGATTATATTGAAATTGTTCATGCATAGATAATTGAAGGTTGAATTTGCGTATTTAAATAGGTAATTCTTCTCCCAAATGTTGAGTCCCCAATCCCAAGGGCCCCCCACACTCCGACCCGACAGAGCATTGTGGGAAGTTGTAAATCATGGTGACTCAATGGTTCAGTAGAGAGGGCCAAATGCTGATACGCACAAGGAATCTGCCCACTTTGGACATAATTCCCGCACTGCCGCCGCCGAGGTTCAAACCTTCGTCTCTTCTCCCAAATACTACCCACTAAACCATTGAGCTAAGCCGGTGCGGGTTAAATAGGTAATTCTAAGTTTACAAATGCAAGATAATATAGTCAAGATTGATTATAATTGTCAATAAAATAATTGTATAGGTATGGTTGAAACCAAATACGGAACATAAGGGAGAACAAATAAAAATTAGGGCATAAAATATTAAATATATACTAATATTGTTTGAGGAGATTCCGACATTAGGATTTGTGGTTAAGTTCTATTAAGACTTTAATATTAGAATTAGACTAACGGTGAATTAACAGAAAAATTAAATGGATAATCATATAATTAAGGATAAATTAGAAAATCTTAAAAGAAAAAAGTTAAAACCTGAACAATATGAACCATTCATTTGATTTAATAATTTGGCGGTCATTTTTTCTACCCAATGTTAATAATTAAATAAATTCGCTGGTCAAATCCGCTAGTATAATCCGCTAACGCTAACCCCTAATTACTGATTGTCAAACAAGGACATTGCGAGGTAGTTCTCACTTCAATTTGTTGTGTGATTTGAATACTCTCTTTGTCACAAAATCTCTCAAGTAGTTAATATGGTTGGCTTTATTAATTATATTTTTTAAATTTTTTCATGGTATTAATAAAATACTTGGTAAATAAATATATAGCATTATTTTGTATTATAACTTTGATATTTAATTAGAAAAATAGTGCACAAAAAAGATAATAGATAATGTAGTGAATATAATCAATTGATGAATTTGAATGTAAAAATTTACATTTGAGAAAAATAAAGACAATATAACTAATGAAAATATTTCTTTTAATTAATTTATTGATAATTAATAAATTTTTTTTACTGAATAAAGACATTATAAGGATAATGTAGCGAATATAATCAATTAATAAATTTGAATATAAAGAATTTTTATATTGAAGAAAAATAAAGACAATATAACTAATAAAATTATTTCTCTTATTTAATTGATTGATAATGAATATATTTTTATTTTTTTTGAATAAAGGCATTGTGGACACATAATTCTAAATTAAAGAAATGCATATGTATTATTTTTTGTTGTAACTACTAAATTATTATTTATATAATTTAAGAAGAGTAAAATAGAGTACTAATTATGCCAACTTTGATTGAGATGAGGTTCGAACCTAAGACCTTTTTTTTTTTATTGAAATCAATGAGTAAGTTAACGGTGAACTAACGGCAATTCTTAAAATTTTAACAGAATTAGTAACGGTGTGTGGGTATTTTAAGAAATTTTAGTGTAAAATTTAAATCTGATCAATCTTTTAATTAATCTGAACCATTCATTTGATTAAAATCTGTGACCGCCATTTTTTCTACCCATTATAGGCCTAACTCTCTTGGGCTCTTATATATATATATATATATATATATATATATATATATATAGGGAAGGGATCAGGTGCATTTGTTGTTTCCTGTGCGGATGTGCGGTGGATTAATGTGAGTGAGGTTTATACTTAATGTGCCTAAGATTTGTACTTAATGTGCGTCATGTTAATATGCGTGAGTTTTGTACTTAATGTGCCTAAGTATTGTGTTTAATGTGCGTGAGATTTGTGCTTAATGTGCGTGAGTATTTCAGAATTACGAGCTCAGAAGGAAGCAGAACAGAAACTCACGCGCATTAATGCCCAAGCTTCTTGTTACTTCTTCCTTCAATTTGGCCATGGATTCTGGATTATCAGCTACGTTCAGTGCAGTTGAATGTTTATATAAATGACGCACGCACAGTAAAATTTGCACAGTAGCTAAGTGTGGATTTCTGTTGTATTATTCACATAATCCTTAACCACCATAGCTCGCCTCCGCATCATCATCATCAAGGAGGGGACAAATGGCTACTGGGAATGGGGAAGAAGGTGACATCAATATTTTCTGCTGCATTTTACACATTCACGCATATTAAGTACAAATCTCAGGCACATTAAGCACAACACTCACGCACATTATGTACAAATCTCATGCACATAATCCACCGCACATCCGCAAGGGAAGCAACAAATGCACCTGATCACCTTAACTACACAAACCACACACCTTAAGCACACAAACAAAGCACCTTTAGAACAAAAATCACGTGCACCTAAGGCTTTAGACCGACGCACCTTAAGTAGACAAACCACACATTTTAAGTACACAAACCATGCACCTTAAGAACACTAACCACACGCCTAAAGTTTTAAAATTGCGCACCTTAAGTTTCAACAACTCGCGCACCTTAAGCATACAAATCACGCACCTTAAGCTTTAGGTTGACGCACCTTAAGTTTCAACAAGTACTACTCACATTAAGCACATAAACAACGCACCTTAAGCACAAAAACCACGCACCTTAAGCGCAAAAACTATACACTTTAAGCACAAAAATCACACACCTTAGACCTAGATGCAAAAATTTGACTGTGTGAAATTATGTCCAAATTAAAATGGACAAATCTCTTGTGCGCATTAGCATTTGACCCTATATGTGGAGCCATTGAGTTACCGTAATTTATATCCTTGCACATGCTCTCTCAGGTCAGGATGTGAGGGACCATTGAAGTTAGGAGATTCAACCTTTCGGGAGAAGAAATAACTGCTTATAATTGTCACCATTTAAACCTTTATAATTGGGAAAGAAATCCAAGAAACATATACATTTATTTTGTAGCCGCCGCACCGGCTCTCCCTTGGGCGGATGCTGGGTGCGGACCACCTTTCAATTATTTATAACCAAAATTCACTGCTGGAAATTTGCCATTTTCCGACCACCAAAAAGTGGTCGGAAATGGCCTTAAATAGGTCGGAAACACTTGTTCTGATCTCTTTTCCGACCAATTTGGGTGTTCGGAAAAATTCCCCACGCTATTTTCGACAAACAGAGAGAGTGGTCGGAAAGAGTAACCACTTTTTTGAAACCGTCGGAAAAAAAGGCCAAGATATTAGTTAGGTGGGTTCAGATTTTCCGACTATTGGGGGTCGGAAATTTCGACCACTTTGGTGGTCGGAAAACTGGACGCAATCAATAAAAAAAATTCATTTCACTACAGAGGATTCCTCTGTAATGAAATATATATATATATATATATTTGCTGAAAAACATATACAAATTTCGTACACTTGAACACAATTCTTTCATGAATATTTTAGATGATAGCCTTTTCCAATGTAACTTTTTGCTATATATTTTCTTTACAGTTTATATTCAAAATAAACAAAAGCTATAATCGGTCCTTGAACTAAATGCAAATAAGGTAAATATCGCATTCAATATAGGAACCATAGGTACAGCATCACCAACACGTATTCTTGTTCTTAACAATCTAGTGTATCCACCAGCTCTATCTCTGCAAGTTGAAGAAAATAATGATAGGATTTAATTACCAAAAGCATAAATTCCATTCAAATAATTATATTAGTAAACTGAAAAGAAAGGAAAAATTAAATTATTCTTTCATTTTTTCTTTAAAAAAGCATAGAAACACCATACTCTGGATGGTAGTCAATTTGGCGTTTTATTTATGTCCGAAATGAAAGTACATGGGAGGAGGAGGACAGAACACCTTACCTTGTTTTATGTTACAGAGTACTATTTATTTTTGTCTTCCATTTAAAGATAGGTAAATAAATAACAATGAAGGGAAATGCTCAAGTTAAACCTGAAAACCTATGCACTAAAGCTGAACCAATATAAAGGTAACTGATGAGATGTAGATTAACAAGTATAATAGGAAAATTACCATTTGGTGCAACCGGAGAAGTTGTTCGGAGATATCCAGAATGAACCATGTAACATAACCACAAATTACCACATTAGCATTCGGTAAATAGCTTCACGTCTTAAACAAGAGTGAAATTGGTATCCTGAACAATAACTGACCTTGGACAGAAAAATCCTTGAGACTAATGTGGCAGAGATTGTATACATTTTGGGTAACTTTAGCCTTCTGTAACTTCTGACCAAGTGAAGAAGTACAATCCAAAGCTTTCAAGTTAGTTATAAAGCTTTGCCTTTGTAAGTGAGACACATAGCTCCCCATGGAGCAGAGTGCATCTTACCTTGACATGAACAAGAATGTGCCCATAATGTAATCCAACAACGCATGCTATGGCAGCCATTAAACAACTGAAAATTTTCAATTAAAATGAATAAGTGGAAAACATTTGGATTAAGAAGGGAGAAAAAGGAAAAAGGAGCACTCAAAGTTGAACTACCAACTTGCAACAAATTAGAAGTGATATCAAGAATTAAGAATGTTTATAATCTGGCCTTTTTTACATGATTTTGGTAGAAAAATGACTTATCTATGTACTTAACCAAAACGTGTAGGATGACTAACCTTGTGGAGACATTAAACCGTGCTAAAAATTAGCACCAATGTGATGTATAAAATAAAGCATTGGTTGAGAAGATCTTGAATTCTCATTGCATGTCTAAATGGATAAAAAATTACTGTAAAATTTGCTAAACTAATCTACTATTATGCTTCATCAAAAGTAAGGACAACGACAATCACTTCAGTGTTATTATTGAAGAGTGAATCACAAAATTTTGAGCACCTTATATGTTTATTTATTAAAAAAAAAAGTAAAAAACAATAACAACAAGAACAACATGACCAGTCTGCATTAACAGCAAATCTATATTCATATATAATATCTTGGATGCGTATTATTCCACTAGAGATGTAGCAATAGATTAGAAAGTGGTGCATGGTTAGTAATCATCATTCAGAACATAATAGTTACCTCATAAGAAGGAAGGCACCAGATTTACGATGTTGCGGATTACAAATGCTTCTCATGTTGAAATCCCAAGACAACTGAGGGACAAACCCGAGAGTCTGCACAAGCAATCACCATAAACTGTCCCTCAAACATGTAAGAATTTTCATCACATGGACTGCATAATTAGGCAAGTAGAAGCACTTAATGATCAAACAGAAAGTTCCGAAAATGAGCAAATGCAGAACATATACCTTTGGTTCTTAAGCATTTGCAAGATCCTTAAAGTATTCCATATTGGCTCTAGTTCAAGAAAAGAAGCAACCAATCAGATTGGGCCACCCCTAACTCGTAAACATAATGAAAGTACATCCCTGAACTTACTAAATCTGCTGGTGACAGATCAGAGGTAATTAGCAGACTCTCAGCAGCAGCCTTGAATGCCGGTATTACACTTCAGTACTTCACAAATTTAAAATAATTTGTAAGTACCTCTACTTTGTCCCATGCTCCTTTTCTGACACCAGTTTTCAAGTTTGAAACAATAACAGAGCTAACTGTCGATGCATGCCCATTTGAGTAATCTGCAAATTCAAATTAGATTTTTTTAAAAAAAGAAAGCTAATTATCATTCAATTTATCACTTCATTAGATATCTACAATCCCCTAGAGCAAAAAATTTCAAGAAAAAATAACAATAAACAGTTTCATAATAGTATCTCTATCAACAAACTACTGAATCACGAATTTAATTTTTTACCAAAAAATTATATATTATATATATATATATATATATATATATATATATAAAAAACAGAATATCAAACAGAGTGAGAAGGTAAATTAATAACTACCATATGCATTGTTTGATGTTGCAGCAACAACAGAAACAAGAGAGAATCAATTGATGTGTCAATAATCTGCACATTATTGAAAAAGATTATAGCTAGGCCAGCAAAACAAGATATAATGAGATGTAATTGTACGCAGTATCTATCCAGGTCGTTGTTTTCCATCTCAGTTGTCTGTCAAAGAACATATAAGTTTATTATACAACTACATACATATAATAATGAGACAAACAATGACTAACATGTTAAATACCTCACCTAAAATTTTAAAGATTTACCTTAAGCTGGACTAGCTGATCAAAATAATGTTTGTCAACGTCCTTGTATTGTGCTTGTTTAAGACCATCTATTTTTGGAGTAAAAAACAGAGATAGAACCACATGATCTATTTAACTGCAAATAAAAGTAATACATTATTGTAACAAGAGTGAAAGAGCATGTTTACAGACCACAACTTTGATATGTGAATAGACAAGGTTAGTAAGACTAAATTCTTAGCAATAAACCAAGTTTTCAAAACTAAATCCTTCCAATAAAGCACATTGAATAGTTCACAGGACTAGAAACACCATATAACCATACCTCACAAAGATATCTAGCATATATTATAACATATAATACCACATATTTATACAGAAATGCAAACGATTCTTTAGGCATAAACTACATAAACATCTTATCTGTCAAAGTAAAATTCAATCCAGAAAAGTAAATACATAAAAATGTATGTATCAATAAAAATGTATAATCTTGCCTAGCTAGGAGAACCCTGAATGCCTGTGTTTCTTCTGCTGCACATATAACCATTCAACTTAAAAACCAAAGCACATCATATATACAAACAAACCTTTGAAACCAGAAAATCAACTATAAAACCCTAATAGCATATTCAATCCAAAATAAAACTATCTCCCAGCTTGCTAATCAGATTAGTAATCCTCATCGAAAATATCAAAAGCCAACATAACTATACTTCAAATAATCAGGGGAAAAAACTTTTAACAAATATATCATATTGCAGCAGGGGCAGACAAAACGAAAATAAGAGGAAAATGGTTTGACTTAGTAGAAGAGGGAGAAAATTACCGATTGCGATGGTCAGAGCTAGGAAATCAAAAAGTTGCACCGCGCCCCCTATATGATCTGTTCGGCGACGAAGGTAGACGAGTCTTAGGCGACTCCAACAGTGAAGCCCTATGAGAGATGCACCGGCTGGATTGGCCGGAATGGCAGCATAATATAGATCTGGAAATGGGAAATACCTAGGAGGTACAAGGAGGTGTTGGCGGTAGCGAAGGGAGTGACAGCTGCGAAGGAAGTGAGTGTCTAAACAGTAAAGGGAGTGAGTGCTGAGAGCAGTGTATAAGCTGGGGTTGGTTTACATCATTTATTCATTTCTCTATATCTCTAATTTTTCTATTTCTAAAAAATGACAAGAGTTAAAATAATCATTGTCATTTAAAAAATACACAAAGACATCAAATTTTTGTAAATGTATTATGTATTCAATGTATGTTTAAAGATAAAATACGAACAACAACGGATAAATAAATAATTGTTTTTTAAAAAAATCAAAGAAAGACAACGATTTTCGACAAAACTATATATTGTCTTTTGCATAAAAGATGTTGTAAAAAATCATTATCTTTGTATATTTTTCTTGTTATGTACTATTAATAGATAGTTTTGAAGTATCTAATTTGCACAAAGGTATGTGAAATTGATTGTTTATATTGAATATTACGACATTTTAACATACTACCATTAAACTCTGTGTCGTGATCAATTGAAGAAATGCAAGTTAAAATCAAAACATAAAAAAAAAAAGAGTATGCGTAAAATAATTAATGATAAAATGATAAATTATGTGATCGTCATACCATGGGATGACATGAATGAAAAAAAAAAAAAAAAAAAAAAAAAAATTCCGACCACCTTTGAAGATGGTCGGAAATAATAAATAAGAAATTTTAAAAATTTAAACAACCAAAAGAAATTTCTGATCACCATTACTTTGTAGTCGTTCTTCCGACCACTAAGTAAGGGTGGTCGGAAATTCCGACCTATTTCCGTCCACCGTAACCTTTCGACGGAAAAGTGAAAAAAAATTCATTTTTTCGACCAATTTTCTAGGTGGTCGGAAATGTGGTCAGAAAATGAAAGATTTCCAGCAATGATTTGTGATATATTTGGGTTATTATATATGAATCATGCCGATATTATTGCTAATTGGGGAAAGAATATAATCCGAGGTATCAAGGAACTATAGGAAAGCTAGTCGAAGTAGGTTGACACTTCTGAACTACGTTAGCATTTTTGTGCGGATTGGCCGAGGATTCTTGGGTTATCGTAAAGGGCTGTGAGAATTTAATTTGTACATTGGTTCTATTGGTTCTATAATTTACCAGTAAAAATTTAAAATGATAGAATTATTCTATTATTAATAAAAATTATGGTTGGATTGACATGTTGTAATTGATTAATTATTAAATCATAACGTTTGATCTCGTCATTAGACTGATAATTAATTACATAATACATCATTACACTCTATCATTCAAATTTTTTTATCATTAGAGTACGTACTTATGGACTTGTGGTAATACTTAAAAGTGACGGATGAAGTATTATGTTTTTTCACATAGCAGCCACCTCGATCGTGATCTCTTATTTGAGTTGCTAGCAATTATTTGTTCTTAACTTGGCTTCTTTCTATCATTTTTAATTTTTTTTAATGCCAAATTTGGTAGCTGGAAAACTCAATAACTTCACAAGGTGACAATTTTAGTACATTTGCATTACACATGTAGAGCTTGTTAGTAAATAATATAAAAATAAAAATACAATTTGTAATTATAAACCATTAAAGATTTTGTTAACATGCCAATGACATTGTGGTCTGATTTAATGGCACTAAGTTGCTCCTCCAGGTGAGTGGTTTTGGGTTCTAGTCTCAGCCTGTATTGACCATGAACAGATGGGCAGTTGTGGGTTCTAGTCTCAGAGGAGGCTGTAATTCCCCTTTTAGCTTGTACATCAAGTTAATGAAGCATGTTTTTGACATATATAATATGATCTCTTACTTGAGTTGCTAGCAACTTTTTGTTCTTTACTTGGCTTCTGCCATTGTTTTATTTCACTTTAAAAAAGTTTAAGGTTGTTGAAATATGTTCCCCCATCCAATGAAGTATTATATTGCTTTTAAACCTGTCTTCTTCCAAATGCCACTTTTACTTTTTATATATATATATATTCCAGCATTGTGCATGCAGTGGATGCAATCTCCACTGATCGAGCTTCTCAGGTTGAGATAGAGACTCTCTGATCTTAAAGGTTGATATATATTTTTTGTTCCATTTCTCATTCCACACACACAATTAATTCACTGCAAATTGTTAGGATTTTTCATGTGTGATTTTGTTTGGTAGCTTGCAGGCCGAGAGTGAACCTGACAAAGAGATGGAGCAAAGTAATTCTTCCAACCGCCCGACTTTGATATTGTGGATTCTGGGTAATTTCAATTTTAATATTCATGTATTGTTATAACTATACTTATTTTAATTTCCTAAAAATGGTGAGTAATGTTATTAATAGGAAAATATTATGTGTATTCTTATTTTTTACTTTAAAATTTTACTTCATACACAAAATCTTGATACACTTGCAGGCATGGAACCCACATGAACAAATTAGCTTATCCGTGACCGCCACATCATAGAGTACAATTTAGGAAATAAGATTTGAGAGTACATTAGAACTCTTATTAACATAGACTGATAGACCAACTCAGCTCTAGTGTGAGCCCTATAGTAAACAAGTTGAGTTTGGGTGGGATTGGGGCTAGGCAGTCTGTAATTGACTATACTCCCGACCTCTTTGTGTCATGTTACTATTCATTAGTCAAATCAACTTTTTATTTTCTTTGTTTATTTTCTATTATAATTTTTAATTATTTTTAAATTTAATTTTGTGTGTTTAGTAGTAGTTTTAATGTGCGTAGTTTCTAAATATATAAATTTTATATATTAATATTAAACTTAATATTATAAAAAACTGAATTAAAAATAATTGTAGTGACATAAAATATGATGGGGGATTAATAATAATATGCAGTTGGATAGGTAACCACTGATTGGGTTAGGCAAATTATACCATGTAGCATGATTCACCTTGCACTGTGACATTCAAGTTATGTACCTGCCATTAATATATTATGAACATTCAATTACTTGTGAATAAACTGAAGATACGTTAATTGTAATAGATCAGATATATAATTTATTAATTGAAGATACATAATATATTAACTGCATATACATAATTTAAATGTAGTTTTGGATCAACATCAAGAATATAATGCAAGTTGGACTTGTTCCATGGTATAATATACCATTTGATACAAGTGTTAACACATGCAACTAATTAATTTTGTATGTGATGCAGCATCACATGTGAAATGGTTCAATATAGCTGCAGAGTACGGATTGTTTCTGCTGATGGCTTACTTGACCGATGCGTGGGGACTAGGCTTCGCACATGCAGCTGGAATTATAAACATTTGGATTGGCCTCAGTAAACTTTTGTGCTTATGCGGTGCTTTCATGGCGGACAAAATTGGTGGTAACTACTGGATACTCCTCTATTCCAGTATAGTATACAGCATTGTAAGTACAATATTTATTTTTATTACTTAATACTTGCGCCCATGGATCAGGGTTCATAGTGTATTATGAATCTTAATCTAAAAATTATGTGTTTCCAATATATGTATGTGTAATGTGTCTATAAATAAATTGAAGACACAATACATCTTAATTACAGACTCATAAAATGGTAACTACAAATATGTAACTGCAGGTACAAAATAGGTTAACTGCACTCACATAATATATTGTTAATATATATATATATATATATATATATATATATATATATATATATATATATATATTAACAACTGCAAACACATAATTTTTTGGACAAATTAAATACTATGGGCACCACTGGACCAGTGCGTTCGTATGTTGGCTATGCCATAGATAGTTGCAAGTTTCTTCCTACTCACTTTGATTATTGCATGTTTTATTAAATTTGTTCCTAGGGCAAGTAATTTAGTACAGCTTTTGATTACACTACTGCTATGTACTGGGATACTATCCCTTATCTCTAATATATGCCGGCTCCTTTCAAAAAAAAATATACTATGGGCAGGGTTTGGCGTTTCTATACATGTCAACGCCGCCGGTGCTGGAAAACATGGCCGGTAACTGCGGCCAGGACCGGCCGGAATGCTACGGCCCAGCGCAAAAGGCTATGTTCTACATATCATTGGTGCTAACAAGCGTGGGCATGGCAGGTCACGCCGTTTCTCTTGAACCATTCCTGGACGAACAAGGTGTGAACGGGAAGAAAAGCGGGAGTTTTTGGCCGCCGAGTAAAAGTAGTGTGGGTAATTATTTGATGAGAGCGGTGATCAACGGAGTCTCCAGTTGGCTTCTGCCGCAACGACGTTGGAGTACTAGGTTTGGGATTGTTGCGATCTATGGGTTTGCGGCCACGTTCGCATTGGCGATTGCAAACTGGTTTTTAATTTATAATGAGCCAACACCAAAGAGTGACGATAATAAAAAACAAAAATTGGGAGAAGTAGAAGATAGTAAAATAAATTTCTGTGAAATGTTCAACCAAACCGCCGTGGTGTGGCCATCGTTCATAATGTGTGGGGTGGTTTCCTCCATCGGAAACACCTTCTTCGTGGAGCAGGCCGACAGAATGAAGCCCACCGCCGGGGGTTACACAGTCCCTATCGCCGTCCTTTTACTCCTCGCCAAGGCCGCCAAGTTCATCCTCAAATACTGCTGCTTTGGTTTTAGCTACACCTTAATCAAAATCTTCTTCGATTTGTGCGAAAAGATAGCAAAATACATACTAGGAGATGAAAAATATAAGCCTGGTATAAATAAGATGGCGGCGCTGTTCGGCATCGGAATGGCAATGCTCAACGCCGTAGCGTGTTGCTTGGCGGCGGCGGTGGTGGAAAATGTAAGCTGGCGAAAGAACACTATGAAGAAATATCTGCACCACGATAGCATATTTTGGCTGGTACCTCAGTTCGTTTTTCTTATCGGCATCGATGCATTCCTGGAAGTAAGCGCCAAAGATTTCTTCAAAAACTATGAATCATCATCACCTGAGGGGAAATCCGCCTTGAAAGATCAGTCCTTGAAAAGGTACAGTATCCAGTTAACCAACTTCGTGATGGGTCTGGGATTTATAGGCAGTGTGGTTTCGGTTTTGGCGGTGGCCAAAATCAGCAAGAGTGTGACTGGGAAAAGCTGGATAAAGAAAGAAGTGAGTGATTGTCAGCTGGAGAAGTACTATTGGGTTCTTGTTGTTCTAAGTAGCATCAATATCGTTTATTACGTTATTGCAGCCATTTGCTACACCACAAAGCTAAAGAATGCTCCCAACAAAAACACGGATAAAACTGGATGCTGCTCCTGCTAGTTGATATATGGTGCTGGCCTCGCCTGCCAGAGTGCCAGACGGCCGATGGATTTTAATGTTTGTTGAGTGATTTTTTATTTTTTATTTTTTCGTTGAGAGAAAATCGGTTGTCATTTTGTGAGGGTGTGTACAATGGACCTGATAAATCTTTGTTTTTTTTTTTTTTTTTTTTTTTTTTTTTTTTTTTTTTTAAGCGTTGGAGTGGCATTGTTGCTTTAATGTTTCCTGCAAGTTATTATTTTTGTCATGTTTGTATTGTTTTTTTCTTCCTCTTTTTTGGTAATGCATTGGAAATAAAGTAGTTATTGCTATTTGAGATAATTAAAATAACACATCTACTGCAACGGTTATAAGTAATGTGAAAATACAATTGGGACGACCCTCAATTAAAAAAAATGCAATTAGACCATTCAACATTGTAAAATCATGCAATTTGTCCCAAGTGACGTGCAGTGGTCGGTTACCAGCAAGTAATTAATTAAAAATTTTAAAAAGAAATTAAAAATTATTTTAAAACAAAAGAAAAAAAAGTGAGAAAAAAGAAACAGGGTCTCCGACCGGTTGGAGACTGTCTCGTCTTCGTGGGTCTGGAAGCAAAAGAGGGGACAACGGCGGCAAGACTGGGCTTCTCCGCTCCCCAGCCTCCTAGCGACAGACAGCGTTACGACCAGGAGCAGCGGCGGCGACGGAACTCGGAGAAACACAACAACGAAGCTTTGGGTGTTCTGCAAATCATCGATTGGCTGGCGTTGCGACGGCGGACGGTGGGCGGCGACCGCGAGGTGAATGACGATGGCATCGGCAGTAGGATGTTCGGCCATGGCGGTGGTGCTACTCCGATCTCCGGCTCGGCTCGGGGTGATAACATTGATGGCGGTGTTTTGGGTGGGAGAGAAGCCGGAGAGTTCGATGGTGGCGAAGCAGTGGTGCTTCCGGCCGGTGACCTCTCTCAGCTCTCTCCATGACAGTCAGCGTCCGTCTCTCGCTCTCTCGTTGTTGGCATTGTGTCCATATAGGGATGGCAATGGGGCGGGGTGGGTGCGGAGATATATCCCCCGCCCCGCCCCCACCCCCGCATTCCCAACCCACTCCCCGCACCCGCACCCGCACCCACGCGGGTAATGAAATTCCTACCCCATACCCGCCACGCGGGAATTTTGCGGGTGTGGGTTCGAGTAATACCCAACCCGCAATTCTAATTATTAATATTACACTTAAATCTAATAAAAATTTTATAATACAATTCTAATTATCACGTGGATTTTTTATAAGTTTGAACATGACTCTAAAATTAAAAAAGAGCCATTAAAGTTAATCCTTATTTGGAACTAAAATTGTGTTGGTAGTATAAATTGAATTAAGCGTTTACTCATTATATTATTTGTGTTGTTCTTATTCAATTTTAGTTAATAAAAAACTAAGAAGTTCAATTCATTATGCATTTTTAATTATAAAATATACATAAACTTATATAATAAATGAATACTAATAACAATATATATATAAGTGCGGGTGCGGGGCGGGGATACCTCCCCACACCCATTACCCAAATTGTGTGGGTATTTTAAAACCCGTAGGGGCGGGGATGCGGGGAACCCATTGGGTGCGGGTAGAATTGCCATCCTTATGTCCATAGCTGTCTTTCGTCTCCAGATCCATGAAGACGATCAGAGACCCTTTTTTTTTAAAAAAAAAAAAATTTTTAACTAATTACCTGTTGGTAACCTGCAACTGCATGTCACTTGGGACAAATTGCATGATTTTACAATGTTGAATGGTCTAGTTGCACTTTTTTTTTAGTTAAGTGGCCTAATTACATTTTCACGTTACGTTCGATGGCTAATTTGATCCTTATTCCTATTTATTTCATATGTGTATAAAGTTAAACTTAAATGCTATAAATACTATTAAATATACCTTAATTAGGTACATAAAATCATTACTTTAGTATAGTGTTTATAAACACCAAGCTTTGTTTATTGTGAATATAGAGTTCAAAATTTACCAATGTTGAAAAATCACTAGGCGTCTGGAGACCGCTTAGGGTGCCTAGAACGCCTAGGCGGATGTCTAGAGCGCCTAGGAGGCCGACTGCCTAGTGCCTAATCGGCGCCGACGCCTAGGCACAATTTTTACAACACTGAAATTTATGAATATAACCCAGATCGTCCTTGCAAGGTGGACCCTGATTCATGATATAACTATTGTCCTACCGATCGGGCCAAAATGTGAGAACCTAAAGGTAAGGAATTTCACTTTTTGATAGTAAGATTGATAAACTACTTTGACTTTATAAATATGTATAGTAGTACTTGTAGATAAGTTAAAGTTTAATTTGCAACTATTTTTACTTTATATATAATACTCTTTGTCGCTTGTAGGGTTGCATGGTATAGTAATTAGTTAAGTTTATATAAAATTACTTAAATATTATTGCCATATTTGCTGGATCCAATACATGATTATTTCCTTTTTATGGCAATATGGCATAGAAAAGTAGGAAAAGATAACTTCATTTAAGCTTGTACATCAAGTTAATGAAGCATGTTTTTCACACATATATATAAAGTATGATCTCTTACTTGAGTTGCTAGCAACTTTTTGTTCTTTACTTGGCTTCTGCCATTAATTTATTTCACTTTAAAAAAGTTTAAGGCCGGTTGTGGAAATATGTACCCCCATCCAATTAAGTAATATTGCTTTTAAACCTGTCTTTTCCACATTGGATGCCACTTTACTTTTTATATATATTCCAGCATTATATTGTGCATGCAGTGGATGCAATCTCCACTGATCGAGCTTCTCAGGTTTCTCTAGGTTGAGATAGAGACTCTCTGATCTTAAAGGTTGATATATATTTTTGTTCCATTTCTCATTCCACACACACAATTAATTCACTGCAAATTGTTAGCATTTTTCATGTGTGATTTTGTTTGGTTGCATGCAGGCCGGGAGTGAACCTGACAAAGTGATGGGGCAAAACTGCCTGAGGAATTTGATATTGTGGACTATGGGTAATTTCAATTTTAATTTTCATGTATTGTTATAATTTTTTAAAAATGACAAGTAATGTCATTAATATAGGCTAATGATTTGAGCCTGGTAGGCTGAGAAAATAGCTATGAAAATATACTACAATAGGTATATATATAATTTATTAATTGAACATACATAATATATTAACTGCATATACATAATTTAAATGTAGTTTTTGATACAAGTGTTAACACATGCAACTAATCCTGTTCACTTAATTTTGTATGGCATGCAGCATCACATGTGAAATGGTTTAATATAGCTGCTGAATACGCTTTGTTTCTGCTGATGGCTTACTTGACCGATGCGTGGAGACTAGGGTTCGCACATGCAGCTGGAATTATAAACATTTGGACTGGTTTCAGTAAACTTTTGAGCTTATACGGTGCTTTCATGGCGGACAAAATTGGTAACTACCGGATGCTCCTCTACTCCAGTATAGTATACAGCATTGTAAGTACAATGTTTATTTTTACTTAAAGAGTAATACACGCGCAGAGTCAATTGTTACCCTAGCCCAAAAACTATACGTCTCCCGTGCGTGCAATGTATCTGTAAATAAATTGAAAACAAACACATAAAATGGTAACTACATATACATAACTGCACGTACAGAATAGATTAACTAAAAACACATAATATATATATCGTTAATATATCATGCGTATGCAGTTAATATTTTGTACATGTAATTAATTAAGAGAAACTGGTCAAATAGACCCCTAAACTTTACCTCAAAGGTCAATTAGCCACATATAAACTTTACAAAAGTGCAATTAAACCCTCAAACATGTCAAATTGAGTCAATGAAGCCCAAAAACCGGTAAATGGCCTGCTATTACAGGTCGTTTCAATTCCGGCAACGGATTTCGGCGACTGGCCACGTATTCTGGCGACCGGCGAAAAAATCTGGTCACCGACGACAAAATCTAGCCGTCCGGTCGTCTTCCAATGAAGAAGACGACCGGACAGCTGCCTTCTCCAATGGAGAAGAACGGCCAGATCCATTGGAGAAGGCGGCTGTTCGGTCGTCTTTTCCAGAAGATGACCGGATGGCTGGATTTTGTCGTTGGTGACGGGATTTTTTCGCCAGTGGCTGGAATTCCTCGTCGGTCGCCGAAATCTGTCGCCAGAATTGAAATGACCTATAATAACATGTCAATTATCAATTTTTGGGCTTCATTGACTCAATTTGACATGTTTGAGGGATTAATTGCACTTTTGTAAAGTTTAGAGGGCTAATTGACCTTTGAGGTAAAGTTTAAGGGCCTATTTGACCATTTTCTCATTAATTAATAGCTTATGTGTCTATAATTACTATTTTATGTATCAGTAGTTAATATGTTATGTGAAGGCACATAAGTGCAGTTACATATTATGTCAATTGCAAGCACATAATCTGAAAATTATTTTGAAATACTATGGGCAGGGTTTGGCGTTTCTATACATGTCAAAGCCGGCGGTGCTGGACAACATGGCCGGTAACTGCGGCGAGGACCGGCCGGAATGTTACGGCCCAGCGCAAAAGGCTACGTTCTACATATCATTGGTGCTAACAGGCGTGGGCATGGCAGGTCACGCCGTTTCTCTTGATCCATTCCTGGACGAACAAGGTGTGAACGAGGAGAAAGACAAGGGTTTTTGGACGAGAAGAAGTCTGGCTAATAATTTGATGAGAGTGGTGATCTCCGGAGTCTCCAGTTGGCTTCTGCCGCAACATTGGAGTGCTCGGTTTGGGATTGTTGCGATCTATGGGTTTGCGGCCACGTTCGCATTGGCGATCGCAAACTGGTTTTTAGTTTATAATAATAATAATAATAATGATGATGATGAGACACCACCACCAAAGAGTGACGATAAAATAAATTTCTGTGAAATGTTCAACCAAACCGCCATGGTGTGGCCGTCGTTCATAATGTGCGGGGTGGTTTCCTCCATCGGAAACACCTTCTTCGTCGAGCAGGCCGACAGAATGAAGCCCGACGCCGGGGTCTACACCGTCCCTCTCGGCGTCCTTTTACTCCTAGCCAACGCCGCCAAGTTCATCCTCAAACACTGCTACGGTTTTAGCTACACCTTGATAAAGAAATTCTTCGATTTGTGCGATATGATAACGAGAAAATACTTCAAAGGAGTCGACGCCGATAAGCTGGGTATAAAGAAGATGGCGGCGCTGTTCGGCATCGGAATAGCGATGCTCAACGCCGTACTATGTTGCTTGGCGGCGGCGGTGGTGGAAAACATAAGACGAAAGGACACAATGAAGAAATATCTGCACCACGACAGCAAATTCTGGCTGGTCCCTCAGTTCGTTTTCGTTATCGGCATCGATGCATTCCTCCAAGAAAGCGTCAACGATTTCTTCCTAAACTATGGCCCTCTCTATAAATCATCCGAGGGGATTCAAGGGAAAGCCGCCTCGGAAGAAGATCAGTCCATGCAAAACTACATTCTCCAGTTCACCAACTTCGTGATGGGTCTGGGATTTATAGGCAGTGTGGTGTCGGTTTTGGCGGTGGCCAAAATCAGCAAGAGTGTGACTGGGAAAAGCTGGATACAGAAAGAAGTGACTGATGGTCGGCTGGAGAATTACTATTGGGTTCTTGCTGTTCTAAGTAGCATCAATACCGTTTATTACGTTATTGCAGCGATTTGCTACACCAGAAAGCTAAAGAAGGCTCTCAAGATCAAGAAGGCCGCCGGCGACGCTCCTCAACAACCCCGGCCGGGTAAAACTGGATGCTGCTCCTGCTAGTTGATGATGGTGGGTTGTTTTTGTTATAAGCCGCCTCGCCTTCCAGAGTGCCAGACGGCCTATGGATTTTAATGTTTGTCGAGTGATTTTTTTTTTTTTTTGGGTGAAGAGAAAACCCGTTGTCATGTTGTGAGGGTGTGTGTACTTGATAATTATTTTTTAAAATGTAAGAGTGTGAAATCATTGAAGGTAAACTCCATTGAAAAAGCTTTCTGTGTTTGGTGAATGACTGCTAACTGATTTGATTAGTGAATTTGACTAGTTGATTGTTGAAAAGTGTTTGGTAAATTAATTGTTATTGTATACAAAATGACTTTAATTTCTCTTAAATTGATTGAGTAGCTTTTTGAATTTTAGCATTTGAGAGCAATAAATTATTACAAAAAGTTAATTAATGAAACACTCATATTAATTGTTTAACCAAACCAAATAGTTAATAGTGGTTACCTAAGTCAAAATGTACTGATATGCTAACAAATTTACCAAATAGGCCTTTGTGGGACGAGGTCGGGGTGGCATTGTTGCTTTAATGTTTCCTGCAAAGATATTATTTTTGTCATGTTAATTATTTGTATGTTTTTTTTGGTAATGCAATGGAAATAATTATAGTTTTTGCTAATTGAGAATTGAGATTGAGATAATAAAAATAGCACATTAACTGCAACTGGCATATTATACCGTGAATCCTAGTTCAAAATGACATTATTTTATATTTCCCATTTGAAAACTTAGAAAATATTTTTTATAAAATAATTTTAAGAAAATGATTCATTTAAAAAAAAAATAATTTAATTTTCTATTGTTTGAATGAAGGTAAGAAAATTATCTTTTTTGTTTCGCTTGAAAATTATGAAATTATATATTTTTTATTTGGTTCATTTTCTTGGAAATGAATATATTATTTGTTATAAAGTGATTATGTGATGGTGGCTAGTGTTGTGAAACGGTGGTGGTGGTGGTGATGATAATGGTAGTGGTTGTACATTAATTAATGAAGCATATATGTTTTTCATGTAGCACGATGTCTTACTTGAGTTGCTAGCAATTATTTATTCTTTACTTGGATTCTACCATTTCTTAAATTTAAAAAGTCAAAAAAGAAAAAAGTGGAACAAAGTTCAATAGGCATGTGTCGCGTGGCAACATTCACTAATACACCAATTCGTAAAACCAAAATTCGATGAAGCATTTCTTATTTAAAAAAAAAAAAAAATGAAACAGAATTTATTGCGTTCATGTAAATTAAGGATGTGTTTACTTCATAGGTTTAGTTATCATGAAAGAAAATTAAAGTCATTGTTATTGTTTGATTGACAAGTTTTTACAATACTATTATGAGATTTGATTACCTCTTTAATTAGAAAACTCATTCCTTAATTGGTAATTTAATTTTTAAGTTTGGAATAATGCTTTTAGATTATTATTATTTTTTTTTTTTTTTGTGGAATAAGGGTTAAATAGATCACTTAACTGCGCACCACATTGCAATTGGGTCATCGAACTAAAAAAGAATGCATTTGGGTCCCTGAATGACGCAAAATCGTGCAATTCAATCTAAACTAACTTGTTTACCTGTAAAGGCGGTTACCGAATTTAAAAATATTTTTTTTATAATTTAAAATTAAAATTAAAATTAAAAAAACAGAAAACCCTTCGTCTCCGCCGGAGACGAAGTCTTCTTCTTCGTCTTCGGCGGAGATGAAGGGCTGGCTTCGTCTTGGGCCATCTCCTCGGCCATGGAGATGGCCTGAGACGAAGCCACCTTCGTCTCAGGCTGTCTCCATGGCCGAGGAGAAGGCCCAAGAGTTGCCTGCCACTTCGTCTCCGGCGGAGACAAAGTGGCGGTTTCGTCTTGGGCCGTCTCCCCGGCCATGGAGACGGCCTGAGACGAAGATCCCTCCGTCTCCGTTCGTCTTCGGCGAAGACGACATATGTTTTTTTTTTTTTTTTAAATTTTAATTATAGTTTTTTTATTTAAAATTATTAAAAAAAAAATATTTTTAAATTCGGTAACCGTCTTTACAGGTAAACAGGTCGATTTTGGATTGAATTGCATGAGTTTGCGTAGTTCAGGGACCTAATTGTATTTTTTTTTAGTTCGATGGCCTAATTGTAATTGGGTGCGCAATTGAATGACCTATTTGACCCTTATTCCTTTTTTTGTTGGTCATATTGGTGCTTTGGATGTTTTTATATTAGAATAAATTGTCTTAGATTTTTTGTTCTTGTATTTTTAAACCTTTATTCCGATCATACATAACCAAACAACAATAGTGATAATCATTCCAATTCTATCTCTACTACCAAACATGCAAAATACTTTCACCAAAATTCATTACCATTGACAAATACATATTTGATTCACATTCTGATTCCCATGTCTGAACCATTCGCATGTCTGAACCATACAAACACGTACACCCTAAATATTATTTCTAACTTTGCCACCAATTAGCAGTGTACGGTGTACCAACATTTATGTGTGCATCATTAGCAACATTCACATTTCCACCTTTAATTAATAGAATCCATCAACTTATTTAGATAATTAATTGGTTTTAAGAATGTTAGACACACACGTGTCTGTTGTTGTTTGTTTATTTGTTTTGATGGGTAAGGGGTACAAGTCTAAACGGAAAAGAGGTGAATATACTTATATAAAGTTTAAAACCTTTTTTAAAGACTTTTTATATATTAGCTTAAGTAGATATGAATTTAAAGGTAATTTGAGTAACACAGCGGAAAATAATTTGTTACCTCATTTTAATTTGTTTGCACGTATTTGTTCTTTTTAAATCTTAAATTTGATTGATTAAGTACTGAAATATAAATAGCACTTATTTTCTTAACTAATCTCTAATAGTACACAAATATTGCTTATCCAGTTGCCCCTTGATCACGAAGCTCTATAAGAAATCAAATAAAAATCCTTACATGTGGATATATAGGTTGAAGTTACACTTTATAGCACTCTGATCTTTGTTGTTCATAGGGATTGTAACTTTACATAAACTTGACATAAATATAATTGGTGGGAAAATTACATTTTAGTCTCTGAATTATAACCAAGTTCTGGTTCAGTCCCTAAGTTATTACTATATTCAAGTTTAGTCCATCAGTTATGAGTGAAGTGGCGAGTTTGGTCTCTAGAGTTAATATTCCGTATGCGAAAAACTTAAAAATAATTTAATAATAGATGGATAAAATAGAAATTTCAAATTATAATTCTCTTCTTATGTTGAAACTCATTGCACAACGGTCATTTTTTTCTTCTTAAATTTAATCCCAGACTATTGTTCTTTAGACACTTTTAGTCATTTTCATGACTTTTTATATTTTTAATAAGAGTATTTTTGTTTCTTCATATTTTTCTTTTATTATTTTTTAATTTTAATCGATTTAATTGGTTTATAACTTTAGGTAACCTCTGATTTTTAGTAATCATATTTTTCAACTGGTTTATAATAAAGTCCTAAACCAATTAAATCGGTTGAAATAAAAAAAATAAAAAAAATATCTTTACTACAAATAAAAAAAAGTCATAAAAATAATTAAAAGTGTCTAAAAAATAATAACATGAGAAATTAAATGACAAAAATGATAATCTAGAATTAAATTTAAAATTACCAAACAAGTAAACGGGTGAAATTAACCCTTAAAAAAATAAAACAAAACAAAAATTGGGTGAAATTAACCCTTAAAAAAATAAAACAAAACAAAAATTTCCAAAAAAAACCCAAACCCTCGTCCATCGTTGCCTCAAGCCGACTAGCCCTCAGCCTCGTTGCCTCTTTCAGACTTCAGCAATCCGATTCGCCGGTCGCTCCCTCTCTGCTGGGAACAGTCGAACAGCGTGCCCGACAGTCGTCGTCGTCGCTCCCTTTGTGTCTGACGTGCTTCAGCAACCGAACAGGCGAACCTCTAAACCAGTGAGTTTAGTCGTGTGTGTGACTGTGAGTATATATATTGCAACAATTTTGATTTTGCCCAATTTTCTGAAAGTTTGATGCTAAGTACGCAACCAGTGAGTATCGATATATATTATTGAGTTTGCTTGTTCTAATTTATTGCTTTTTTTTTTTTTTTTTTTTATACAATTTCTTTAGTGAGATTTAAATTGATTGAATGCTGTTTAAATTTATTTTTATTAATGTAAATGTGCTAATTTTTGTTAAAATTAGAAGTTCAGAATTTTAATTTTAAAATTTTCAACCAACTGGCTTATTGCCCTCATACCCACATGCATATATACATAAACTTTTGTTTTTGTTTCATTTATTCTCTCCAATGTTTTTGGAGAACTGACTTAAGTTTTAGCATTTCTCAATTTGTTGAGTATCCCGTAATAGATTTCATCTTTCCCTATTCAATACTCAATCCATTAATTAGTGTAGATTGTATTCAATAACTGAATAAGCCAAGAAAATCTTGACAGTTTTGCGTGTATTATCATATTGGAAGTATTTCTAGATCCATTTGAGTTGTTGATGAGAACTGGGGATAATTACAGCTAGATGAAATGTGATTGTGTTAAATCTATAATGCTGAATTGCTGATGGACTACATGATATAAAGTTGTTGCAATGTGTGCTTAATTATAGCCAGATTAAATTTGATGCCACTGGTGCCCAATGTGGTGCGATTGTGCCACTTGTGCACAAATGTTGCAAAATAGATTTTCACTTTCTCTCTTTGAGCTTTATGTATTTTTATATATGATACATGATATGATTTATAAAATTCACTTTAAATTGTTATTGAACAGGATTGAATTAGGGGTTCACCTTCACTTGTTAGCAGACTTACAGAAGTTGGGGATATGGGAAAAGCTTCAAGGGATAAAAGGGTACACTGTTTTGTCTGCTCAAATATATTTTGATCTGACATGTTTTTTTTTTTTTCCACCGTATGCCAACTTTTTGTAACTAAATGAACTTTACAGGATATTTATTATCGGAAAGCTAAAGAGGAAGGGTGGCGTGCAAGGAGTGCCTTTAAACTCCTTCAGATTGATGAGGAGTTTAACATATTTGAAGGTGTTTGTTTCAAAATCTTGCAAAAAGTTGACAGATTTTAATTCCTTATGAAGTGAAATTAATAATATATTGTTCACTGGTGTTTTTTATTTGAGATGCAGTTCAAGAATGTGTTAACCACAATCTGGACTATTAAGACACTATTGCCCTTTTAGAGGAAGATTAGGGAATTTTTATCATTGGACAATGTATATGAAGAAAAACTGAAATAGTTGTTGTAACTTAATGCATATGTATATGGCAATGCTAGCAAGCTTTCGTTTGTCCTATGTTCCCAATTCAGATTTCAAGAAAGTGTTTTCCTTGTCTAGTCTCAATTATTCGTTATTTGGTCTCATGAAGTTGGTTATGTGTTATTATATTTGAAAACTATATGAAGATGGCAAGTTTTCATTTCATTATAATGTCCCCAATTAAGATTTTTAGCAAATGTTTATCTTGATTTCTTGAAATGGACTATATGATATATATTTGCAGGGGTGAAACGTGTCGTGGACTTGTGTGCAGCTCCTGGTAGCTGGAGTCAGGTATCTAACATTACTAGAAAGTATTCTTTCCATTGCTGATTTGTGTCTTCTTTAAGTTATCCATCTTACTAAGAACTTGGACCTTGGAGACTATTTTATTGTCAAAACTCAAAACCCTAAAATGCTATTGTTTCCACTGTAGGTGGGACTGAATCTATTAAACATTTGAACTTATCTTTTTTATATATATAGGTTTTGAGCCGGAAATTATATCTCCCAGCAAAGCTGTCCCCAGATTCAACGTAAGTGCATTGATTTCATCTTTTTTATTTTTTTATATTTATGTTATCTGTTTTTTTTTTTTTTTAAACTTTTTTTTTCTTTTTTAATTTTCTTTAATAACTGGCATAGAAGCTTGTGGGTGCTTATCCCGTCACACATACTTATACCAATTTGTTTATATGTTACGCTACCGATTTTTATAAATAATGTAATTTGATCCTTGCTGCCTAAAGTCTTATATAAGCTATGGTTTTCCCTTTTGCTATCATTTGCCAGGGACAATGATCTCCCACTTATTGTAGCCATTGATTTGCAGCCCATGGCTCCAATTGAAGGTGTGATTCAAGTACAGGGTGATATAACAAATGCTAGAACGGCTGAAGTGGTATGGGCTTTTACCCTGCTTTCTTTCATAAATGTTTTTGTTTTGAGGGTTTGGGTGGGATATGGTGCTCTGACATAATTAAATAGGATAAGTGTTAATGCTAACTTTGCTACTGGTTTGTGAACATCATTTATCTTATTCTCTCATCAGGTAATTAGACATTTTGATGGATGCAAAGCTGACCTGGTTGTTTGTGATGGTGCACCTGATGGTAAGTGTTAAAACTTCATTTACTGTAAGTTGTTAGCATTTCTATTGGTTGTGATCCTGATAGCCTTTGTCTAACTCTTTATCTTGCAGTTACCGGACTCCATGATATGGATGAATTTGTTCAGTCCCAACTCATATTGGCAGTTAGTGCCTCTCTCTCCATGTGTGTGTGTGTGTGTATATATGTGTATAATGTGTATGTATCTATCTATCTTTGTTATTGACTTTTTCTCTTGACCAACATCTTTGTCACTCAAATGGCCTTGCAGGGTTTGACAATAGTTACTCACATACTAAAAAGTGGTGGAAAGTTCATAGCAAAAATTTTTCGAGGGAAAGATACAAGCCTTCTTTATTGTCAGGTTAGTTGCTTACATTTATATCCTCTTAGATGAGTTTTTGTATAAGATTGTACAACTAGTCTGACGTATATATCCTCATTTTTGTTAGTTCAGCATTACTGTATCTTACTAGTGTAGTTTCTCATGCATTGCTTTTTAATGCAGCTAAAACTTTTTTTCACTGAAGTTACTTTTGCTAAGCCCAAAAGCAGTCGTAATTCAAGTATAGGTAAGTAGCAACTCCTTTACCCATTTTTGTGTAGAATTTGCCATAATAAAGCCTCTATTATAGAGGTGGCCTGTGGCCATGTGAATCTGTGATTGCCCATAGCCTCACAGTTGTATCAAGATAAGCCTAAAAAGCTGTTTTTAATACTTTATTAAATAGATTTTGTAATCATTTATTTAAATAAGAAAGAATCCACCCTCCAAAATTTTGTGGCCATCACAACACAGAAACCTAATAAATCATTGATACTGGGATCATTGTCTTAAAATCAAAGAGATGTAATACTTGTCAATGGCAAGGTAGAAAATTTTAGATTTGCTGTATTCTGGTACGTAGTCCAATTTGTCCAAATGAAAGGGGAATATCAAATGCTATTCGGAGAAAATGATTTAGATTTGTAGCTAAGCCATATGTTGTATCAAGTGCAGAAGCATTTGCAGTCTGTGAGAACTATTCTCCTCCTGAAGGATTTAATGAGAAAGACCTGTATCGTCTCCTTGAGAAGGTTGGAAGTCCATCTGGTGTAGAGGATCTAGGTAACTGCTGCTCCCATACCCCCCTCTATTCTTTCCAGGATTAATACTTTCATCATTTCTCAGTTTCCACTTTTCCGATGCACTTTGTTTCTTTTACTGATTGTTCTTTATCGCGCTGTTGTCAGCTTCTTTCTTTTGTCTTACTTTTCAACTGTTGATTTGATTCCCTGCTTGATAAGTCAATTATGGCCCAAAATTCAGCGGCTAGAAAAGTACTTTTGCACATTATGTCAAGTTGTGAAATTTCATTTGTTACATGGCAGATTGTAGTAGTGGATGGCTGGAAGGACCAAATAAGGTGTATATCCCATTCTTGGCTTGTGGGGACCTCAGCGGGTATGACTCTGACCGCTCATATCCCCTTCCAAAAAGTGCAGATGGAACTTATCAGAGCTTAGATCCTGTACAACCTCCAATTGCACCGCCTTACAAGAGAGCTCTCGAAATGAAGAAAGCTCAAAGTCAGGGTGTCCGGGATCTCGAGAAGCTTTCCCTTGGCCCCTAAGTGTTGTATCCACAAATAGTTTCATATACTAATTTAGAAACCACAGGGCATGGATGAGTCATTTAGAAACCAAAAGAAGGCTTTTGTTTGTAATAGTTGAGTTGGATGAGTCTTTTTTCTGGTGTACCATTTATAAGGTTTTGAAATTTTGGTAACTACTGATTCTTTGTACTTGTTAACCTTTAAATCCAACAGGAAAGACTGAAAGAGAATCAGTGCACACTTTGAAAGTGTTTTTAATTTTTTATTTTTATTTTTTTAATTTTTTACAAATGTTGCACTGATATTCTGGTTTCATTTGTCTGGGCTGTTTAGTGTGATAAAGTAATGGTAGACCTGCCTATAGTGTGCAATCTCAGGTTCATTTAGGCCATCTCCAATTCAAAACACCAAAACCCCAAAAGAATATTTTCAGTATATTCTTATGCTAAATTTTTTTTTATCTCCAATTTATTTATACCAAATTCTGCATCAAGCTTTATTTCATCCATAATGATCCATTTACACCGAATTCTATTTTACATTAAAATAATTTGTATTCTTATAATTTAAAACTTTAATTTCGTTTACTTTAATTATTTTAATATAAAATATAATTTTGATATAAATAGTAATATTTAAAATGAAGTTTGTTTTTCTGTATTTTAATTTTCAATTATTTTATAGTCAATATTGATTTCGTTTTAAATGTATTAGTATCAATGAGATCTTTAAATATTTATAATTTATTTTTAATAATATAAACTTCTAAAAAATAAACAATTGGAAATTTTTTTTAAAAAAAAGTTTTACACCAAAATGGTGTAAATGAATAGTGTTAATATTTGGTATACCACTATTCATTTACACCATTTTGGTGTAGAATTTGGTGTCTTCCTTGGACAAAGCTTGCACCAGATTTTTACACCAAAATGGTGTTTTGGTACCCTCATTGGATATGGCTTCTTTTTCTTTAAATACATTCATCATAACTATTGACTATAGACAAATACAGTATCATAAAAAAAAATTGTAACAGACAAATTATATGAAGTCGAGATGGAATTCTGCAGGAATAACGAAAGAGAGTCGTTGAAGAAAACAAAATAGTAGAAAATCCACACTGGAGCTCTGCCAATGAAGACAGGCATTGGTCCAAAAAACAAGAGTCTCTCTCCTACTGCCCTGCTTCTAAACTACCCATGCCAAGAACAACAAATCTCTGTGTAAAATTTCTTACATCAAAACACTAAATCAACGAATCAACAAACTACTCTCTCTCTCTCTCTCTCTCTCTCTCCTGTTCTTTCTTCTCTACTTTTTTTTTTTTTTTTTTTTTGGTGGGGCTAAATTTACATAAAAGGTTTCACTCTATATCAAGAAACTAACCTTAAAAAGAACTGGAAACCGAGCTTGATCTGGGCAAAGACGAAGAAGAGTTCAAGAACTCAATGCAATCCTCAATAGCCTCAGCTCTCTGAGAATCAACCAGCGTTTCTGCATAAGACCTCGTCCTTACCAAACTAGCAGAAGAAACTTTACACGACGCTCTCTTCCTATTAGAACTCGACATCAAACGGACGGCTTTCGACATCTTCGCTCCCAAGTTCTTGACAAATCTGGCCGCCATAAACAGTGAAGACTTCTCGGAGAGTTTGAAGCTCCACACCGGTGTTGTCACCCTCTTCTTGTTTCTCCCAACTTTTACTGCTCTTTCGTATTCGCCTTCTGGGCTGAAAAGCACTCTCTTGTTCATTTTCTAGAATCTTGTTGCAATGGAGTGGAGGGAGGGGTAGGGGGTGGCAGGCAGAGTAATTGTAATATGGAGAAGAGAGGAAGGTGAAATGATGAAAGGAGGTATTTATTGAAAATTGATGAGAGGGAAAGAAGGAGAAGGAATGTCTTACCAACTTCAAATTTATGGAATTGAATGACAAATGCTATGTCGGGTCGGGGTGAGGGTGGCCTTAGAGTTCAACCTTTTGGAAGAATGAAATTGATTGTCGGGATAATTTAGTAAAGTTAGTCAGACTATTAACGGGCTAATCACAATAAAATGATTTATTCTTCCAAAAGGCTGAACCCCAACTCTAAGGGCCCTCACATCCCGACTCGACAGAGCATTTGGGAGGATGTAAATCATAGTAATTCAACTGAACATGAACCACAGAGGCTAGACCTGTGCTCACTGCGCACAAAGAACTCCCCTCACTTTGAGAGGTTGCTCTCACACTGTCCCTGGTTAATTTATTGATTTTTTTTTTCTTTTGAGTTAAAACACGAGAATTATGTGATTTTGTGTATTTTATAAAGTTATATTTTATGCTTTAATAAAAAAATTAAAAGAACAAATAATTTCATAAATATAAGTATGATTCAAAAAAGCATAGAATATGCACACCGCACATTATTGTAATTAAAATTTTAAAATTTTTTATTTCAATTTCTTTTTAATTGTTATCAATTCATTTTATTCTTTTGTAATAAAGTCAGTCAATGAACCACTAATAAAAATTAAAACATTTATTGCTTTGGGTAAAATATTCAATAAAAAAGTTGTCTTAATAGCATTTCTTGACCGGATTCTTTTTTTAAAAAAAGTGGGAAATAGAATTAAATTCCCTATTTCAAATGGGTTGACCGTTGACCAGTTCCGTACAAGAGTTTAAAGCAGTAGTATATATAATAAATATTCCGTTTTCTATTTTAAATCAAATTTATAAACCAAAACAGTTAAACACAAGAAAGGGGTTACAACTTACAACTAACAAAATCCCCAAAAATTATGCCCAAACTTTTTAAATCATTGAATTCCAAATTTAGTTTTTAAAATGATATATAAGTTTAAAACCCCCAAAAATTATGCCCAAACTTTTAAATCATTGCATTCCAAATTTAGTTTTTAAAATTATATATAAGTTTTAACTCTAAACTTAAAGGTCCTGTTTGAAAATGGATGAAAGAGATAAATAGTTGGATATGCTTCAATTAGCTTATATATCACGGGCCTACACGCTCATACGGTATCCTGAGGCTCCTCTTAGCACGCAGACTAGCCTTACCCCTCATACGTGTCATATTGGTTTCGCCCTCCCATGTGCTCATTATGGAAACGACAATAGCTCCCGACCAATTGTACCCTTCAAATTGCATCGGTCTCAGCTCCTTCATAATCAAATCCAAGACTGGCGACAAGTCCTCAAACTTAATTGGGTTAGGAGGCCTGATTCAGCGATATACCTTAGTGTCTAAAGCAGAAGTCACCTTAACATTATTGTCACCCTTACCCATCGGTAAGCTAGCCAGTTGACCCGTTCATTCATTGAGTCTAACACAGTCACACAAAACAAGGTGTGACATATAAACATCTAAATACTTGTACACTAGTATTTACAACAAGACTAAATCAATACATTCTTTTGGTCCTTTGTAGAATGATACATACTTTGATAGATGGTATTTTAATTTTTTTAAAAAAATATTATTCACACCCAAAAAAATATTGGATTCTCTTTAGAATAGACCCCGAATGGAGAATGAAGGATGCAATGCCAGTATTAGTATTATTAAATTTACCTGACCCAATCTAGCTAGTTTGGGAACGTCCAATGCGAGTAATCCCTAAATTATGTAATATACTTTATTTGCTAGATTAGGAGTGACCATTTTACGGGGCAAATTATATCGTGCACCTTCTATAAGTTGGGAGAACCGTCCGTTTAATCCCGTTTGAATTTATATGTATTTTACTATATAATTCTGTACATAAAAAATATAAATTTTTTTAGGATGCAAAGACATGGGAGCTAGTCCAAAGAGAATTGTCACTTGTAAGAATCAAACCTAGTTATTCCTAGGATCATCCCCACAAAGAAACTCCGTTGCCACTTAAGCTAACCCTTTGGGTCATCTCCTTGCTTAATGTTACTTATTCATTTAATTTAATCCTTATCGACAGTTTAACTTTAAAAACGTACGTTGTATTATACAATGTTGCAAAATATTGTTTCATGCTACAATTTTGTGAAGAAAATTGTGTTTTAGTTAGATGTACACCTAGCATAAGTTAACAATCTCATAGGGATGTATAAACAAACTTGACATGTGTGTGTGTATATAGACATGATTGAATTTGATTTGTTCAAGATGGACCAAACGTGCATGGAAGGCAATCATAAGGTTGCATAAAAAAAAAAAAGAGAATATCCATTGCCCTATTTTTCTTCAAAAGTTGAAGAAATATCATTTTCACATCATTAATCAATTCAAATTATTCATTTTTTAAAAAATGTTTTTTTTTTTCTTGTTGAAATTTGAAAACACATATATAGATGGTGATGTGTGAAGAAAAATTGTGAGAATAGAGGACAAGCTAGCTGAGTATGAACAACAACAGGCAGGCCAGGTAGGAAATTGTGTTACAAAAATCAAGAAAGAAAACAAAAATAGGGTTTTGGTCAAAAAGGAAAAAGGTGTGTGAGGAATGGGGAAAAAGTGGGAGGAGAGTGAATTGATGAAGATGGTAGAAAGAGTAGAAGAGTATATGGTGAATAAAGAGACAAGAAATGATGATTCTCTTCTCTTCATCAGCTTTATTTTGCTTTAGAGAAAATGTTCCCTCTCTTGCCCTACCCCTCTCCCCTTTTCAATTTTCATGCCACCCATCTTTCATTCTATATATTCTCATATCACATTTCTTTGGACTCCCCTTTTCATTCATCTCTATGTATATATGTTTTGCATTTATGACAAGGCCATCATATGGTATTTGCGATATTTTTTTTATCATATCATTTTTAATCTCTCAATTTTTATTTTATTTTTTTCAAGACGAAGCTCAGTTCGAAATATTGTCATATTCACCATTCTTCATATGAGAGTAATTTTTTTTTTTTTAATTTAATTTGGTTGATTCAGAAAGACCCGAAGTTGTCAAAATACTCATCAAGAATAACAAATAATAAAAAAGAATCACCATAGTCAACTGGTCAAGGAATTGAAAATGAAATTAATTCTTACAAATTATTAGATATTTTCTAAACAACTAATCAACTTTTTGTTTCTTATTTTAATTCACGCATAAGTATGTTTTTTAAACATTTATTATTAAATTAAATTAATATGTAAGGCTTTCTATATATTCTAATACATAAATTCTATAACATGGCACGCATGTCCTTATCTCATTAGCTTGAAGTGAAAACTTATGATTATAAACATATTTTACAAATTATATATATTGCTCTCTTATTCAACCATACACATAACACATGCATTAACATACATGCATCATTTCCATCTTCATTATGGGTAATAATAACCAAATTGATTTTCATCTAAATACAAATCATTATACATACATTAAAGTTAGAATTTTTTTTTCTTCTTCTTTAGAACAGCATTTTCCTCTTTCTCACTTGAGAAACAATCATATATTCTCAAATCTTATCCATGGATTCTCAATTTTGCATCTTCCTCCTTTCTTTGAGAAAAATTTTCCTTTTTATTTTTATTTTTTTAATTAGCAGGCTAACATGATATGATTGTTGAAAAATTGACTTGTAAATACATAGTCATTTTGAATTATAATTTAAAGTAGAATCTATTAATGATTTCTTTAAAAGCATGCACCACTTGACTAAAATGTTTCTTTGTGAAGAAGTATGTAACTACTCCATATGAATTTTGAATTATTAGAGATATCGGTTGTAAAGAAGTGGAGTATGTAGTAGACAATTTTGAATTATTAAAAATCTCGGGAAATATGCATGAAAAAGAATCACGTTACACGGAAAAATTAAATACGCATGAAAAAGAATCACATTACACGGAGAAAGACCAAGTAATATGTAACACATGTTTTGAGGTTTGATATTGGATTTCATACAATAGATTTTGAATGCAAACAAAGAAATTCTATGCTGACGTGGTTCCTGATAAATATGCTGCTGGTATATAATAATATTATAATATTAAAGAACAATATATATGATTCAAATATTGAATAAAATAAAATGGAATTCCTTATTCAACTATTTGCAGTCAACCTTCGTACGTATTGTGAACTAATGACAACAAAAAATAAAGGTACTTTCATATTCTGATTTCTGATAGATTGATCTCAAATTTGGTTTTATCTACTGATCGAAAACTATCATTTCAGTTTCAACATTTGATATTATAATGGAAATTTAATGTCACGGGGCGACTATTATAAGAGGTGTTCAATATTCCAATATTATTTTGACACATCTTTTGAATAGTGAGATAAAGATATTATATTTTCAATTTGAGTCTTTTTAAGAGCCTACGATGTATAATAATAAATACTCAATATTAGTACTTCATATTATACTAGGTAAACAATAAGAACAACAACAATGTTTGTATTATAGGAAACCCTAAACATGAAAATGTGGTAGGCAATGGATTTGTGGGGGAGGGGGATCTAAGCATGAGAGAGGAATCACGGAAATATCTTTTAAATAGAAATCTGGGCACTTCAGAAAAAAAAAAAAAAAAAAAAAAAAAAAGATTGAGATAATATAATGAAGGCAATTTTGTGAGCTACTCTTTAGTCAAGTATCCTGAAACCAATTCAATTCTTATCCCAAGCTTAATGTCCCTAATCCAGGGTTAATGTGCCTAATCCAGGGTTTCAAACAAACAGGGAATACAATTAGAGCCACCACCCACAAACCATTAATAAGCTTTTGATTTGGATAATGACAATAAACAAAGAAAAAGAGTTCTCTTTTAGACTTTGGCAAACATCATTAATTAACTCAGACAAGTGTGGGAGGCAAACGAAAAGCAGACCATAGAAAACAAAGATTAGTTTTCTGGGGGATTTTAGAATTCCAGCCAACTAACAAATTAACATTATACTACCAAGAGGAAAAAGAGAAGAAAACCGCTCAATCTGACTGTAACCTCGAAATATATTGATCGTAGTACTTTGCAGCTCGTTCCAGATCACCAAGCTCGGTATAGCAGTCAGCTATTGCTCCATAAGCTTCGGTACTCCCAGAGTCCTCTTTCTCTCGTTCTGAAATGTCGAGAACCATAGAATGGTATTTGATGGCTTCCCGATACTTTCCCTGCCTTTGCAGTGATGCACCTAAACCCCTCGCAGCCTTCTTCTCCTCTATTGAATCTTTAAGATCTTTGGCAAGATCAAGGGCTTTCTTGAACTCCGAAAATGCTTGCTTTGGGCCTTGGTTTCTCAAGAAACTCTTCCCGCTTCTAAGACAAGATATCAGCTGCTCTTTCCTCGGATCAACAATCACTTCGCTTTCTGGTATTCTTGCACCAGCTGGAGCGTAACTCAAGCTAGGTGCATAAGATTCAATTTTTGCTTGCCTTTTTAATGCTGCATTGATCTGAAGCAGCTGATCATTCAGCCGCTTCAGTTCTCCTTTCCTCTGGCGTGCAAGTAGCCCTGCAAACACAAAAGTATAAGAAATCAAGGAAATCCCCAGCAATCTAGAACAATTTGTTATTTGTCAAAAAAAGAAAAAAAAAATCCCAGAAAGATACTGTCAGAAAGAACAAATTTTGAAGCACCTTTCATCCTTACCTCCAACTGTGGCCCCGATTAGGGATACAAAGAGCAGCAAGGGCATGCTAAAACCAGATTTTTCTACTTCACACGTTTCGGCCAGCGCTTCTAGAGGTGTAACTATCATCAATGCATTAGCAACAATCAGTGTTGCTGGGCGTAACATAAATGGAAATATTGTCTGCCACATAAAAATTTTGATGAGGAACAGATTAATTGTTCACTATTATTATTCAACAATATTTTATATTTGAAATCCAAGCAAATAAAGGAATTGGATGACAAGTTTTACTTCTCTGCAGAATTTCAATCTTCAGATTTTAGACTACTGAATAAGCTAACTACATGCTAAGAGTAATAAATTAGAATTGAAATGGGAAGAACATTAGACTTATAATAATAGTTGCTAAATTAAATCTACAATTTGAGTTGAAATGATTTGATCTCTTGTTAACTATCTAATAATCCTTGAACCAAGCTTCAACGAATCAGACCAAATATGATACATAACATACATAAATCATGATCCTCGTTGAAAAGAATTAATGGCTTAAGGCTATATAAGACTAAATATAGGCAAATGTGCAAAGAACCACTTTGTCAAGGGTGACTAAACAGGAGAATAAGGTCCACCTTAAGTAGCCAAAAACACAAATTGATTAGACACGATCCAAAACTCGAACAATATAAGCAAAACAAGCAATGGCATCTAAAACATGCAGAATTCAATATGAAGAACTCTATTCATGCTTCAATCGAAATTTATAAAATTTGCCTAACCAAATGCCAAATGTTAATTCCAGTGAGTTACATTTGTGTGACTCATGAAAAGATCAAGCAATGGCATTCCTTGTACTCTTTTTTCCAGTTCACTCACATTAGTTTTCTACTCTAAAAGGCACACAAAGCAGCATATAAATGTAATAAATCTAAATATGCCCCAAGATTATATCCCATTCAAGAATTATAAGCTCTAATAAGTCTAAATATGGCAGCATTCAAACAAACAACTGACAGATTTTTTTTTTCCACTAGTTCAGCAAAAGAACACACACACAATTGACAATGCAATTATAGGAAAATGGGCACATAAGGAAACTAAAAATTAGTACTTTGATTTCTACTGGTACCCATCCGGTAGATTTTTTGGAATTTCTTTCCAATGCCATTCGCTGCTCATTCTTGAGCTGCCTATCGCTTAGAGAGGCGAGTGTTGCAGAGATGGTGAGCAAATTGGGTTTTGCAGTGTGGGTTTTGGGAATGGAAAAGGAAGATGGAGAAGCAGCATGACGGCAAAGACTCCTCGGCAGAAGCCCTTGCTGCACCACCATGATCCTCATTGCTTCTCTTCTTTTCGGTTTTGGATTTCTGATAACATTTGGATAAAAGATATTTCCTAATAGACAAAATAAATAAATAAATAAATAAAGTGAAAAGTATCAAATAGCTCCATCTATTATTCACAAGTTTATTATATTTTGGGCTTAAATTTTACATCATAATATTTATTTTTAATACAATATTTAGTTAATTTTTTTAAACTTATGGTGGGATAGCTCTATAATACTTAATAAAAAGAGAAGTCACGGTGAATATTGGGATCACCTCTAGTTTTTTGGTTGAGCTATGAGGATCAAGGGAAGGTCTGAAACTAGCTATTCAAATTGGCTAGGAGAAGGTGGTGTTCGAGTTGGACAACGAAGCTATGGTCACTTTAATGCACAAGGACGCCATGGGTGGCTAGGGCTCAAACATTATTGCTCTTGACTGCAAACGATTTCTTGGGAAATTCAAGGTTGTAAAAATGGTCCACGTTATGAGGGAAGACAATAAATGTACCCATTAGCTTGCAAATTTGGGGCAAGATGTCGAGATGGGTACAACGGTCTTAGACGATTCGCTGGATTGTTTGAGGGGGCTCCTCTAGAACGACTCTGTCCCCCTTGTTAGTGAGTGTTATTATTTTCTATATAGTATATAGTTATTTTATGTGGTTCAGGTTTAATTGACTTAGGCTTCTCTATTAGAGAGGTCTCTTTCATAGAGCGGGGGCCTGTCCCCCTTGTTAGTGAGTGTTATTATTTTCTATATAGTATATAGTTATTTTATGTCCCCCTTGTTAGTGAGTGTTATTATTTTCTATATAGTATATAGTTATTTTATGTGGTTCAGGTTTAATTGACTTAGGCTTCTCTATTAGAGAGGTCAAATTGTAATTTGGTACCGTAGTCGCTTACGAGTGGCATTGAGATGCGAATACGACCGGTAAACCGTAGTCGCTTACGAGTGGCATTGAGATGCGAACCCATGATCTTTGGTCTGGCTCTGATACCAAATTGAAGCATGTGCTCCATCTCAACTAAAAGCCTAAGCTAATAGTTGAATACACATTAATGGATATATGCTCACACCCCTTATGTTCACCAAAAATCCTTTATATAATAAAGCTATATGGTTTGGGAATAATTAATGTTACAATTAATGCCACAACATCCTTTATTATAAAAAAAAAAAAACACAACATTTAAAAAATAAAATAGCTATATATTATATAATCATATAAAAAATATACTTTTGAAAAATAAAATAGCTATATATATTATATAATCATATAAAAAATGTGTTCAATTAGAGTTTAAATTTACACATACAAAATTTGAAATTTGCTTTTCAAATGTAATTATCTTAGTTATTATTCGTATTGTGAAAAAAAAAAAAGCACAACATTTAAAAAATAAAATAGCTATATATTATATAATCATATAAAAAATATACTTTTGAAAAATAAAATAGCTATATATTATATAATCATATAAAAAATGTGTTCAATTAGAGTTTAAATTTACACATACAAAAATTTAAATTTGCTTTCCAAATGTAATTATCTTAGTTATTATTCGTATTGTGAAAATTATAATATAGATGAAATACAATTAAGAATAAATCAATGTAATTATGTAAATTCCCTTTATAAATTTATTTGAATATGCACATAATTAGAGATTATATTAACCATTTTCAAAAAAAAAAAAAAGAGATTATATTAACCATACAAAATTATAATTTTAATTTTAATTTTAATTGTAATTTTGTATTCTATAAAAATAATAAATACTTGACCAATGAAAGTTCAAAAATATTATTATATTAAATAATTTAAAATATTTTAATTTTTCTATTTTTTATTTATATTTATAATAACATAATTTTCCTGTGCATTTTTTATATGGTGATTTTTCCTTAATAAAATATATTCTTTTACTATCACATTCAGAAGTTATCGAAAGTAAATTTAGAAGAAAAAATTACTCATTTTTTCATTCAAATATCGTTGCTTAAAGCTCTAAAAAAGTTTGGAGTTTCTATAATTCTATTGTTCATTGCTCATTATAGTGTTTTACTATACAGACTCTCAAATTCTTCATTCTATTAATTATACTACTTGATATGGCAAGCATGAATACAATATTTTTTATCTTGTAGTAGCTCTAGAAAAAATTGTCTACATAAAAGATTTAAGAATAAAGAATAAAAATTATGAGTAAAATTGAAAATACATATATTACTTTTCTTGCTGGCAAATTATTGTGTGGACCATGGTCCACACAATGCTGTGTGGATTATAACAAAAAATACATTTTTAATATATTAAATGTACATTATATGTGTTGAAAAAAATAGCTTAAAATTGCATAAAATAACATGTTAAGTGGCTATTTTGTGGTACAATTATCAGTGGGGTCCACTTCCGATTTGGGTCGGGTCAAAGTTGATTCGGATTCTTCGTAGTGAGACGAAGAGATTGATATATTGTACGCTCAAAACAGATAATGAGTGAATGAGATATTGATTCTCAAAGTAGACCCATTTGAGTTGAAAAATGTAGGGAAAAAGTGAGTTTTTGTCCCACACTGGTTTGGAATGAAGATTTTCCCCCGTTATATACAAGAGCTCTTTTGTTATGCCAAACTTTGGAACATTTTTCCAACACAATGCCACTAGATGCCCAGTTTCGGCGATGGCAACTTGGAACTACAAGTTTCGGCCTACACGAATGCTTTCTGTGACTTACCGTTGGGTGTTCAATTCTTACTGTTACGGAATTAATTCTTTGAATTAATTTCAATCTTTATTTTTGAATTGAAACCCATGGTAACGGTCGCTGTTACCAGGTGTAGTGGGGGGTGCCTTATTAAAAGCTATTGGCTCCTTCACCCCTATATAAGAGAGGCAGTGAGAAGCATATTTTTACACACAAGAGCACAAGCACTCTACACGAAACTTAGAGTTTTCAAGCGTCAAAATTCTGCTTCTACTCCTTCTCTTTCTAAGCCTACTGTGTTCAAAACCTTGTCTTGCTCGTCGGATTCTTTGTTTGAATGCTCAAACAGTAGAATCATAGCAAGTTTTATCCTGAGAAGCCTAGGCCACAACGCTCCTAGCATCTTTGGGAGGTGGCAAATAAGGTTTTAAGGAAAGAGTGCTCACTTGACTCTTGCAAAAACCCAACACCAAACACTAGCCAATTTTCTTCATCTTTTCTTCCCTTCTTTCCAGAAAATAATAGTTATATTTTATTTGATTATTATTTATTTTCTACCAATGGTTCCAACAATATGTGTACTGCATGTACATTATACAATATAGTGTACACTCAATACACAAATAATGTACATCTCCTGAATACAATGTACATTTTTAATATACTAAAAGTGCATTATTTTTGTACTGAATTTACATTATTTGACGCTATACAAAATATGGTCCATACAATTTGTGTGGACCATAGTCCATACAATAATGATTGTTTCTTGCCTATATGGTCTTCCGGTCAAACTAAAGCCCAACACCAGTGGAACAGACACTATTGTCAGACAGCTACATATCAGATGTTTCACTATACACATTTACCCTTGGTTGAAAATTTGTGACATTGTAATGATTTGGATAATATATTTTAATTGATTTAAAAATTAAATCTCAAATTCTAAAAAAAGAATGTAATGTTTTGACTCTTTAAATAATGAATTATTTGTAAATTTAAGTTGATTAATTGGTTGCATTCAAAAAAAAAAAAAGTTGATTAATTGGTTAGAGAACTCAATTACTCAAATAAGACCTTGTGATTTTCAAAATTTAATATCATTGTACATTAAAAAAAATACATATAAAGAAACAATTGAAGTAATTGAAACGTTCATTATTTCAATCACAAAAAGATAATAATTTGTTAGAATAGTGAGATTGAGATTTCACCGTTATTATCATTGCTCTGATAATTGACTTTGGTAACAAATTGATTATTTTAAATGTAATCATAAAAGTTATAACATCAATAATATTGGTCAATGATGTGATGAGTATGACAAGGAAACAAGTATATGCTTAGCGTTTTAAAACCATGATTTGGACAGGTGTTAGAACTTAGAAGTGAGAAAGAAGGTGAGATTTCTTTTTTTTTTTTTTTTTTTTTTTTCTTTCTTTAAGATGAACCCAGGAATTTTTTTTTTTGAATGGAACCCTTAATCTGGAAATTTAAAGCTGCTTCATACTCAAACTGAGATTGATACAGTTTTACTTCTCCATCTACCTTCTCCACCTGCTCTTCTTCTTCATGTGTACCCTTCTTGAAGTTTCTTGCTTTTCTGCTTCAAGAACAAGAGTGGTCGGGCTTTTTAAGCGTAAAGACTGAGTCTTTAAAGTGGGAGAAGCGTAAAGGGGAGGTAGAAGCTAGAAAGAGAGACCCTTTGATGAGGGCAAGGTGACCATTACAGAGCATATGGATGAACAGGAGGAAGGCCCTTCTCCTTTGCTTGAAGCTGATATGAGTTCAAGGCCTAGGCGTATTGCTCTCTTTGTAGAGCCTTCTCCTTTCTCGTGAGTGCTTATTTCTGTTGATCTTTTTTCCTTCATTTTTTTAAAAAATTTGTTTTGTGAGCTGACTTTGATGATGATATAAATTATGCAGTTTAAGGTGTATTAGTGTATATATGAATTGAATTTGAACCATGGATTATTTTATGATCCATTTGACATTAAAATAAAAGATAAAAAAAGTAATGAGGGGTTGTGATTTAGCTGGAGTTTTCTTGGATGTGTCCTTTAAAAAACATGTTTCTCCCCTTCATATAACTACATTTACTTTACATGTCCAACATCAATTGTAGTACATTTGTCATCTTCCAGTTAATCTGGTATTCTCCTCTTGGATGAGGGAAGGTTTTGATTTAATGCAATGGCATAGTTTTGGAACTATATGAGTATAAGTCTTGTGTTAGACCGTCTCACATGTAATTATATTAAACATATATTTTAACTAAAAAGTATTATAGACGGTCTCACAACTTATTATTGTGCCATTGCATAAACTTAACAAATGTAGGTGCAGATTTTCATTATTGAACTGTGTTTGCTTCATCTCATTGTGCTAAGAAAATTATAAATAATGTGAAGGCTTGCATGATGGTTCTGATGTTGAGAACAAACTTCTGAGTTCTGGGAAGAACACTTAGGCATTTGTTGATTAAACTAACCACTTATTTTCTTGGAAAAAATGTGCAGTTATGTATCTGGTTATAAGAATCGATTCCAGAATTTCATTAAATACCTACGCGAAATGGGGGATGAGGTACACTCTATCTCTCATTTTACTGCTATTTCTCATAAGTGATAGCCCATTTCATGATTTAATTCTACTTCCTGCTAAACGGATAGTGGTTTCTTGATTAGGAATTCAATTCTAATTTCTTAAACAAGAAAATGGCTTGTTGAATACGTGATGCAGGTAATGGTTGTGACAACACATGCAGGGTTGCCTGAAGAATTCTATGGAGCAAAGCTAGTAGGATCGTGGAGGTTTAAGTGCTTGATTCATATGCTTGTTTACTGAATATTTATGTACTTATGTTTCATCAGTTATATTATAAACCATCGACTTCTTGAAATATTTCAATCTTCTAATAGGTTTTTATTTATATCCAGCTTCCCCTGCCCCTTGTACCGTAACGTGCCTCTTTCGCTTGCCCTCAGCCCTAGAATAATCTCTGAAGTTGTCAAATTTAAGCCTGACATTATACATTCCACTTCCCCTGGTATCATGGTGAGTTTTCCTTTGCTCATTTTCTAATACTGTTTTTGAAGTGGTACTTTGCGATTTGCTTATTAGGGTGTTTTTGTATTTTTTTTTGTACTCCAAAATGCTAAAATTCAAAAAGCTATTCAAAACAACTTTTTCAATTAGCTTTTTGACAAAAGAAATTATATCAAACAGCTATCAGCTAACAGCTAATTTACCAAACACCTTTCTACAATCAGCTAATGTTATCAACTAGTTATACCTTCTAATTAACCCAATCAGCTTACAGCTATCAGCTAACAGCCATTTACATCCTTTTTGTATTATGACATTTTCCATTGGTTTGTAGGTATTTGGTGCTCTCATCATTGCGAAACTCTCGTGCACCCCCATTGTCATGTCGTATCACACACACGTTCCGGTGTATGTTAACCTTTCCTTCGTTCTAATTATATTTTCACATGGAAGAGTTTTAGTAGCTTCCATACGTGACATTGATTAGTCCTTTCTCTGCAGATACATTCCAAGATACACCTTTAGTTGGCTGGTCCAACCTATGTGGTTAATTATAAGTATGTGAAAACATCTAATATCCTGTAATCTTCACTTTGGATTTGACACCTTCATTTCTTTGATAATAATTGAATGTTTATTTATTCTCTGCCAGAATTTCTTCACAGGGCAGCTGATCTTACACTTGTGCCATCTTCCGCTATTGCAAAAGATCTGGAAGCTCACAAGGTAACAGAAGGTGAGAGCTAAGAACTTTAATGGAACTGTATTGACTATCATGATCTTCTTACTAATTTCTATCTTCCTTTGCAGCTAGCAGAATCCGTTTATGGGACAAAGGGGTTGATTCCGAGAGCTTCCATCCCCGACATTGCTCACGTGAAATGAGATTGAGACTTAGGTATTGATGTTTTCTGTATACTATTGAATTTTTCTTCATGCATTAGTTGCTTTTAGTATGACAGTTGAACCATTTACTTTTTCGTTTTTGTTTTGTTTCTCATAATTAGCAACGGGGAACCTGACAAGCCATTGATAATCCATGTTGGACGACTTGGGGTTGAGAAGAATTTGGATTTCCTTAGAAGGTACTATGCTATTTTAGTTGAGCGTTAACAATTGCTTATTATAACCTTAAACGCGTGGTGAAATTATAAACATTGAGTTTAGTTGGCTACGTATTTTCTTAGCTAATAAGAGGTATTGGTCACCGAGGAGCACAAACCTGATACTATAATGCCCGTTTTCTATAAATTTGGAGTTTAAATCTTCATTTCAGGCTGTAACTCAACTGCAGCATTGACATTTTTGATTCCTAAAAACAGGGTTATGGATAGGCTTCCAGACACTCGGATTGCTTTTATTGGGGATGGACCATATAGGTGAGTTGCATGACATCTGAAAGCCTTTCTGGATTTCTCAGAATTGCAGAAACTTTGATAATTACTAAACAAAGTTTCTTAGGACAATAATTTCTTGCACCAAAAGGCCAAATTGCAGTGATAAACAGTTCAGCTGATAAACAACAAAAAATTTTGACTGCCATTATTTTTCGCTTTTTAAAGTAATGCTACAATAGACGTTAGATGACGATTGTTAGGATTTCCAGTAACTGTCGATTTGCAAAGTGATTACTTTTTCCATTTAATCGTTATAGAGAGGAGCTGGAGAAGATGTTCTCTGGCATGCCTGCAGTGTTTACTGGTATGCTACTTGGGGAAGATCTTTCTCAGGCATACGCCAGTGGAGATGTTTTTGTCATGCCTTCAGAGTCCGAGACGCTAGGACTTGTTGTTCTAGAGGCCATGTCGTCTGGACTCCCCGTGGTGGCTGCTCGTGCAGGGGGAATCCCAGAAATTATTCCGGAAGACCAGCAAGGCAAGATCGGGTACTTGTACAATCCCGGGGATCTTGATGACTGTTTGAATAAACTGGAGCCTCTTCTGTGGAGCCCTGAATTGCGAGAAACAATGGGAAAAGCTGCACGCGAGGAGGTGGAGAAGTATGACTGGAGGGCAGCGACGAGAAGGATTCGCAATGAACATTACAGCTCTGCAATCTGGTTCTGGAGAAAAAAGAGAGCTCTGTTGCTTAGGCCATTCCAATGGCTATTTAAGTGCTTTTTCCGGGCACCAGAAACCCAATACAAGTGATGATGCCATTCTTGGAATTTTTTCTTTGTGGTCTTGCTATTGATTGCATTGTATTGTATTGAATTGATGTAAATTATACTCCGGATTAGCCATTGTAAGCTCAGTGTCACAAAGATTGGAATTTGGATCATTTGATTGGAAATATAGTTTTGAGAATCTTGGTTTTCGATAAAGAGGTGGCCACTAACCAGTTCAAAGTTAATCGGATTAGACCCGACTAGAAAAGTCTGGTTCCTCACCTTGCAACAACTCACAAACTACACATGAAAGATAAATCCATTGGTCTCATTGACTAAGTTTAGAGGTGGTTTAATGAGTTTTGAGTGCTAAAATGAACATCTTATATGAAGTCTCTTTAGGTTAATGGTCAGTACATGAGTTTGTGGATATTATTTTTGTTGTAAATGCATGGCACATTGAAGTGAAATAGTGAATGGTCTAATCTGGTATAGTTTTTTGGGTTTTTGTTGTAGTGGAGAGTAGAATTATTGTTATAGAGTATGTACTTGGTTTTTCTCCATTGTCTTCACAGATAGTTTATATTTCTTTGGCATGTTTTTGTCATTTTGATCTTTTTCGTTCAATCTTGTACAAAACTTTAACCTTTTTTAATGATTGATGGAGGAATGAGGCCTCAACCCAAAGTTAATTGGGCCAAAAAGTGGTGTTCCAAGAGTTAATTGGGTCCAGAGAATAATCAAAACTCACGGGCACGATCTTTGGGCCTAGATGGGAAGAAAACAAAGTTAGGAGTGTGAATTGATTTGAGAAGTAGAGTTATGGGGGTTGAGCAGGGGTGACCACGGTTCCGGGGATGGCGAAATCGGAACCGGAACCTTATAGTAAGGTTCTGGTTCTGGTTCAGAATTGGCGATTCTGGTTGGAATCGCCGGTTCTAACTGGAATTATTAAAAAAAAAAAAATACACTATAATATTTAATTTTTTTCGATTTGGAATCGGAACCGTCGGTTCCGGTTCTAAGATTTTACAAACCTTAACCGGAATCGGAACCGTACAGACGGTTCCGGTTTGGTTCCGGTTTGCACAGTCACGATTCTGGTTCGAACCTACGGTTCAAACTGAATCGTGGTCATCTCTAGGTTGAGGTACAAATGTTAGAGGGATGGATCAGAAGTGGCAAATTATGCTGTGCAATCGTGTGCACCATCCATGGTGCATACGAAATTGAATCCATAATTTTTATACTATATATTCATAATTTCTATTCTATAGATTCATAATTTCTATACTATAGATTCATAATTATTGAACTCTATATTCACAATTACAAAACTCTATGTTCGTAATTTTCAATGTTAATATCCCAATTGTTGAACTTTGTATTCACAAATCACTGAACTATATGTTCATAATTTGATAACTATACAGTTTAGAAATTATGAATTTATAGTATATAAATTATGAATCTACAGTTTAGAAATTATGAATCTACAATATAAAAATTATGAATCCAATTCCGTGTGCACCTTGCATCGTGCACAGCATAACGCTCCATCAGAAGTGGGACAATGCGAAAAGTTAAAGGGATGTGATAAAAGTGAAAAAATGGAAAAAACAATTGGGGCCCAAAGTATGGCAAGGTATAAAATTCAAGATCATAAGGTGCAAAAGTGGAGAAAGCCAATCATTATTGTGTGGATCACAGTCAAAAAACACATAAAATTTATTGTTCTAACTTATAAAATACATTATTCTAACACATAAAGTACATTATTCTGACTCATAAAATATATTATTTTACCCTAAAAATTTTATTATTCTAACACATAAAGTATATCATACATTATTCTAATTCATAAAATACATTATTTTAACACATAAAGTACATTATTCTAACTCATAAAATACATTATTTTACTCCAGAATGTCCATTATTCTAACACATGCGCGGAGCAAGAATTTTTATTATTATTTATTTTTTAAACATTAAAACGACGTCGTTTTGGACCATGGTCTACACAACTTTTGTCGAAGAAAGTGGATTGGATTCACACTATATAAACAACAAACATGTTTTGATAGAAAATATTTTTAATTCAATTTTTCATAATATTATGTTTAGTATTAGTATACAAAATTTAGATATTTAAAAACTACACTAAAATACTATTAAATATAAAAAATATATTTAAAAATAAGTAAAAAAATACTAAAATAAAAAATAAATAAAGAAGAAATAGTTGATTTGACCAATAGTAAGTAAGACGTAAAAATTGATAGAGAGTATATTATACTATGCCATGCGCCCATGCCAATGAGTTAAACTAACTTAATCATTGCTTTACTTGTAGGCAGCTTTGTTCTTTAGAAGAAATGCCGAGTTAAATATTTTAAAGAGCTGTTCTGCTTAATTAATTGTTCGTTTAGGACAATGGTTTCGAATTCTTTAATGCAGGGACCAGCATGGAACAATTCCATTGACAGTTATCAAAATGATAAAATTAATGATGGACCACAATAAAGAGTATTGTATGTTATGTCACAAAGATCAGACAAAATTGATCTATTTATTTATATAACACTATCTCATATTAAACTTTTCCAAAAGGTTGAATTCCCAACTCCAAGGATTTTTCACATCTTGACTTGGTAGAGTATTGGGAGGTTGTAAATTACGAACACCCACATATACTATCTACGCTTTCACCAAGGCTCGAACTTACACTTTCCCACATAAAGGGCCAATCGGATACCAATGGACTACAAGCCAATTACAATGACTTAATGACTCATATTAAACTTGAATTATAGTATGGTCATGTTTAGTAACATAGTTAGCTTATCAGCCAATTTTGACTTGTTTGATCATTATTAGCTGTTTGACTTGGTTAAACAGACACTATGGAGATATTTGGTAAATAGCTGTTAGCTGATGGGTTAGTGGTTTGACTGGTTGATAGCATTAGCTGATTGTAGAAACATGTTTGGTAAATTAGTTGTTAACGGATAGCTAATTACATGCAAAATGATTTTTTCAAAAATCTAATTGAAAAAGCTGCTTTGAACATCTTTTTGAATTTGAGCGTTGTAGAGCAATAAACTGTTACAAAAAGCTAATTAGTCAAACATTTATATTAGTTGTTTAACTAAATCAAACAACTAATAAGGGAGGTTGTAGGATCGAGCCTAAGTTGAGCCGATATTGGCTCTTTGTAACTCAATAGGTTGATAAAGTAGTTATGAATATATATTGCATTGTAATAGAATCAGTAGTATTCGAACAAAAACTAAATCAAACAACTAATAATGATCAAAAAAGTCAAAATTAATTGATAAGCTAATTATGTTCCTAAACATGGCCAAATAATGGGTCCATGCTCTCATTGTGAGTTATGCTTGTGGTTTCAGTGATTTATATTGCTTGAACTAGAAAACTTTTCTAATTTAACCTTGCATTAGGATAATCTCCCACACACCAAAAAACATGATTCAAGGCTGAGGTAATGTTTTACAAAAGAGTAGATTGTTCATTTGATCTGATCTAACCAAAATTTCCATTAACATAGTTTATTTATTAGTGGCGGCTAAGAATCTAATGGACCTTTATTCTCTGCATTTTGGACTACTACTAATTCTAAAGGACAATGAAATCCAGCATTCCCTGGCCCCTGCCCCTTCATCATCTTCTGTTTGTCCTTACTACCTGCAACCCTCCAACTGGGAGTATTTTAAACGTTTTCGTTTTCTTCTGCTTAAACCGTAGTGATCTTCAACTGAAGTTACTATAATCCATCCCAGAATACCCAATGCCAATGTTGTTTAGTGCTTTATAATCAAATATAATTGTCATTCTTGCTCCATGATGCAACCTTTTCTTTTAGCTTTCAGGTCACCATGAAGTCATATATATATGTTCATTTTGATTTTTTATATATACGGAACACAATATGAAAGTGCCTTTCTTGACTCATAAAGCATCGACACAGGCATCTTTTTAAATTTTCTGTCAACTTTTACACACCCATCTGCCATCAATTTTCTTGTTGGCTAGCTTTCTTGGTGGTCGGTATTTTCATAGTATTTCAATCAGTGTCAACAATGATTTTCCCTGTCTGCATGGTCGAGTTAACCAGCAAACGCTGTGTTTTATAGTACATACCATGATTCTAGAATTAGGTAAGAGGTGTTACTTCAATTCATACGAGGTAAGCTACCTACTGCACCATTTTTATGCCTGCAACTACCAGCATACTCCAAACCAAGCATTCATGACAGCAAAAAAAATTCAGTGTATCATGTGATGGTGTATGGAACATGTTAGGATCAAGCAAAGTCTCGTAACCTGGCTCTGATACCATGATTAGAATCAAGCGCTTACCACGCTATGCCAAAAGCTATAGCTTGTAGCGAAGAAGCAACTTTATTTTTTTATACCCTACATTTTCAAGAGGTAGGGTGCTGGACTTGCCCTTTCAAGCGTCCGCCTAACAATCCCCTAGTCACCTTGTGTTGGACTTCCGTCACGTTTTCAAGAGGTAGGGCCGTAGGGTGCTGGACTTGGTCTTTCAAGCCTTCGCCTAACAATCCCCTAGTCACCTTGTGTTGGACTTTGGCCCTTCACCGGCCTCCACCCAACAAAAAAAGATAGGGTTAAGCTTTTTAATGTATTTTGAGTGACGAGGGAATCCACTGTCACTAGGTAAATCCTGTCTTGTGACCTAACCGGCAAAGGATTACAAAGAAGTAAACCGTACTTATATAGCTGGTTGGAAGTCAAACTTAAAATCTTATGATTATCAATCTAATAGTATGACCAATTTGGTAAAATATATGTGTATTTGATTTGTGAGGACTGAGGAGTTTACAGATTTTGTTCAAAGGTTGTTCCAACAGAAGGCAGACAGGACAAGTGGAACCTTGCATTTCCAGCTAAGATCTACCAATCACAGCACATTGTACGGCTTTTGGTATTTCCTGACAGCTACGTATATAATCTTTAAATAATAATTCTTGATGGAATACCTCACAGCCACACATTTATTATATATGGCATGGGGCTCTTAACTTGTGTGGGATCATTACTCTGCCATGTTGTTGTTTTGCCTCATTTTTTCTTCTTGTTTGGACTTAATTCTGCAATTTATATGTGTTCTTGGACTGATGATTATATATCATAATATATATATCTCAAGTTCTCCACTTTCTGTCTTCTTTCTACTTTCCAATGAACTCAACCAGTTCTTGCATTTCTATGGCCTAAACTACACAATATATTTATTTATTTCCAAAATAAACTATGCACATGCTTTGACTCCTTTTAGCTTTATTTTGTCATTTCCTTTATTCTAAGCTCCCAAAACCCCTTCCTAATAGTCGTTAGAGGAGGTAAATCGCAAGTCACCCAAACAACCTCTCAGTCAGTCCACACTTTTCCGAACTTAGGGAACCCAATGACCCAAAGTCTAGCCTGGGGAGCCCTAACTCTAAGATTTTGTTACTGGAAGTTGAGTCAAACCCCCACCCTACCGTTAGAATAGTGACTTTAGGTCAGATGATGTACTACTTGAACTAGCTTGCGGGGCAACACTTCATTGTACTTTATTAGGTGGTGTGCATTACTAGATAGTGCACTGTTTTTGATATCATTCTGAAGCAAAGGGTTCAGAATCTTGTTAAATGAGTATAAAAACACATATATTTGCAGACTGTGAGACCAATATAATATGGCATTATGGCCTTCATATACTCTTATTAAGAGGTCTCCATCAGAGTAGAATAAAGTGACAAAGTGCTTTCTGTGCAACTTGCAAAAAGGTGCTTCTTTTCATCAAAAAGGAAGAGTGGGGCAGTTTTGTTATTTACTGGGAAAAAAAGTTCTTATTAGGACTCTGCAGGGCACTGTGGGCTGGGACCTAAAACATTATGTTTTTTGGGACCATGATTTCCATGGTACTTATGACTCCAAATCTTCAAGGTAATTGCACCAATTAGCTAATGGCAGCCAAGAGCTCTTTGGTGAGAAGACACAAAAGTAACCGTATCCTTAACAACACAACAATCATTCTCACTTCTTCATGTGTGGACTTATGATTGGAAGTGGATTAAAATCATTTCATTTTAGTATACAATTAAGATCTCATTGGTGCTTTAGTTGGATTTATATATATATATAGCGAGCTGAGGGAAACTCGCAGTGACTACCCAAGAATGTGTAGCCAGTAAGCTAGGTTGCCAATAACTGATCAGCTCAAACCAAGAAGATTATCACCCCCTAGACAGCAAGCTAGATTGCTCATAACTGATCAGCTCAAACTAATCAAGAACAGTCTGACTAACTTGGTTGAGGTTGTCCCGATATATATATATATATTTATATATATGGATGCTGGACAAAAGTGATTCATAAAAACATGTTGTGATAATGATTCTTCATTCTTTGATCATGATAATGTATCCAAGTGTTTTCAGTGGATCTTCACTAATCTTGGATACCTATTCTTTGACTATAACCCCATAGCTTGACTATTTTATCTGATCTCTCTAGATTACTGGAATCTAAATCCCACTTCTGCTTGATCAGGAAGGTGGCCACTGTGCTTTTTAATATACCAACCTCATATATAATCATCTCCCATGCACCAGGAATATTACTACCCCATTTGGGTATCTCTATAATATGGGAATTTTTTTTTTTTCTTTTTGCTATACATTTTTACATGTCATGAAGATAGGTACACTACAATTTCAGTGGCTTTTAGGTCTTGAAAAAACTTTCTTCTTTTTCTTTTTAAAATTTTTTAACTTTTTTTTTTTTTTTGTATAAAAAGTGAACTACCAACTACTGATGCATTTGTATAAAGAAAAGAGCTTGGTATTTAAATAAATACTAAAATGCCCATACTGTCATTTTGCAGATCAGTGAACTTAAAGATTTGAGTTTTTAACAGTTGGAGCTCTTGTGTTTGGTTGTCATCAGTTTGGGATGAACATATTACATTATAAGGCCATTAAACTGAATTATATGTACTATTACAGACAGTGACACACATCACACATCTATATATATATACCTCTGATTGAATTAGGCCGGCCTCTGCCCGGTTTGATGACGATGAAGTAGTCATTCTGGTTGCATCTGAAACTGCAGACCATGCAGATTAATGTTGTTGTTGTTGTTGTACTGCATATTATTATGTTCATGCAGATTTAGTCCATACGATGATGTCCCTTGGAAAGTTGCAGTAGCGGCAGTTATCAAGCTGCCATATTGCGAATCGAATGTAATGCTCACTCCTCCATGATTATTTGACAAAGGAGGAGTGGTTATAAGTTGAGCTGCAGGTTTATCTGAGGAACAACTATTGTTATTGTCTGGGGAAGGAGACTTGGTGGTTTCTGACAGATTAACTGTTGTGATATCGTGTATGCTTGATCTCCTCTTATCTTTCCCTCCTGAAAGCTGCCTGATAAAGTATTTCTGGGCATGACTGGCAACTTGAGTTGGAGTTCTGGATGTCACAAAATTGCGAGATATATTCCTCCAGTCTCCTTTCCCATACTTCTTCAGCCCCAGCAGAAATTGTCTGAAAAGTTGCCAGAAAAAAAAAAAAAAAAAAAAAAAAAAAAAAAAAAAAAAAAACTTAAAAACACTGAATTATTATTGCAAGATTTAGACTATCTAATGTGTTGGGCAGAGGCCTTAAGGGCCAAGTTCAGCACCACCAGGTGACTAGGAGATTGCTGGGTGGAGGCTGAAAGACTAGGGGATTGTTGGGCAAAAGTGTGAACGGTCAAATTCAGTACCAGGTGACTGGGGGATTGTTAGGCAAAGGCTAATGGGTTGCTATGCAAGTATAAGGAAATAAAGTTGCTTCTTAATAGTTATAACATAATGTTATTGAAATGATGATATGAGATCACCTGTGTTCTTCCTCAGTCCAGGGAACACCCTTTTTCCTTTCATGATCAGAAGAGCGGCCGGAATTGGTGCGCTTCCCGGGTGGAGCATAGAACTGGGTGTAGGCATCATAGGCGGCGCCGCCATGGCCATGGCTATCCACCCACTCCAATGTGAAAGAATGAGTGGTTGCATACCCTGCAGGAATGGGTATTAGCCCTGCCTCTATATCACTAACATCCGCCACCAATTCCCTATACTGTCTCATCACATCATTCACAGTCTTTCCAGGTATCATGGCTGCCACATTGTGCCACCGATCTGGGGTATCTTTATCAAACAAGGCCAGCGCATCCTCAAACCTCTTGTTCTCTTCTGCCGTCCATTTCGCCGCCTTCGTCTCATCGAACAGCCAGTTCGAGTCACTGAGATATGTTTCAGATGAGAGAATTCCCATTTCTTGGCTCATGCTTCACTGTTCATTACACCTCTGGGGATGTATATATATATACATATACATATATAAATGAATAGTGGGGTGGGGAGGGGAGGGGATAATGAAAGCGGAGGTTTCTAATTTCTATGGTTAATGGTCTGACCAGAATATATCAACAAGGCATTTGAAGGAAAAAGAACAGGAATAGGAATAGGAATATGAATACTTCTTTTGACATAAATATGAGGTGAGGAATCCAGAAAAGATCACCCAACTTTCCCAACCCCAAGGAAAAAAATTCAAGAAACTGTTGAAAAAAAGCAGATCTTGGTAAGGCTTCTGAGTTCAAACTCACTGGGCAAGACTCTGATTACTTATAGTTTGCTGCAGAAATGGAAATACAAAAGCTATCCTATAGAAAACAGACAGCAGAGGGGGAGAGATCTGAGTAAAAGTGTGTGGGATTTAAAGAGAAGCAGAAATTAGGGGCAGTGATTGAGCTTAATAAAGAAGTAAAGCTTTTACTTTGCTTGGTCTTTATACTGTACTTATGAGAGACAGAGAGAGAGAGATCTGAAATGGCAGAAAGCAATTGAGGGAGAGGGACAGAGAGATCAGAGGTGTTGAGTTGTTATTGGCTAGAATGATTTTTCGTGGGGACTGCGGCTCAAGGAAAACTTCTAAACTCCGTATATAGAATCTAGAGAGAGAAATAGCTGCCCAATCAAAAGCCCAAGAGGACAGACAATCTGTCACTCTATGTAGATTTACATGGGCATTTTTGGAAGTGCAAACAAATAATTCTGCTAACCTTCACCTAGGAAATGTTTCTACTGACATTTACACCTTCCATGTAACCCCCAATTTCAAGAATTCTCACTTATCTCTATCTTATAATCATAACAAAAAAATAAATCATGAAATATGCCTAAATTATTTACAAGCAATGTTGCAAAAATCGACGTCTAAGCGTTAGGCGGCGCCCGACTAGGCGCTAGGCGTCCCTGGGCACTCAGGGGGCATCTAGCGTCTTTTTCAATACTGTTTACAAGTTTTCGAAGTGTTTATATAGTATGTCTGCAATATATAGGAGCAATTCCATACCTGCTCTTTGTAAGAATCAAATCCTGCACCCTTCAAAAGATTGTATATCCATATCCGAGGACCTTTACCTACTCTTATCTTTTAAGTCTTAGTGAAAAACAAATCACAGAATGTGTTTCAATAGTCTATACACGCTGATACCCGTAGTATCACCAATTCCTTAGACTCTTCGTCTGCCAGCAAAACAAAGCTCTTAACTTTTCTGATCTTTAAATTAGTTAATTAATTGAACTATGTTCAGGGTGCATTTAATTTACTTATTTAATCTCTTGGGATGGTTGGTTACTATTATACTAGACATTATATCATTATATTTATCCCACTTTCTTACAAATAACTTGTAAAAAGTAAAATATTTTGTCCATTATTATGTCTAATTTGATGCAAAAAGTTGAGGTGTAGAAGAATGGTATATGATTGAAATTCTGATACCCAACCAGGAAAAATGGCAGATCAGATAGAGAGAATATATAACATAATGGGCAAGGTTGCAGTAGGCGCTAGGCGCTAGTCGGGCGGCCGGGCAGCGCCTAGCGCCTAGGCGGTCTAGGCGGCGCCTAGGCGGATTCTAGGCGGGGCTAGGCGGGCACCAAAAAAATTAAAAAAAATAGTGACAGACTTGTAGTTCGACAATTATAATGAGGTTGTTTTCAACGTTCACTCAAATAACACATCTAAATAAATGAAATAATGATAATTTATAAGTCATAATGTCATAATAATATTAAAATCAATAATTAATGAAAGACGACATCGGTCAAAATCAGTCAAAATCAGACAAAATCGGTCAAAATTGGTCAAAAACGGTCAAAATCGGACGAAATCGATCGACTCGGCCGAGTTGGCCGAGTTGACCGACTCGGCCGAGTTTGACCGCCTAGGCCGCCTAGCGGCCGCCCAGGCCGCCTAGGCGGCCGACCGAGTTTTGGCCGCCTATAGGCCAAAACTCCAAGGTAAGTGGCCGCCTAGCGCCTAGGCGGGCGCCTAGGCGGCTAGGCGGCCGAGTTTTACATCACTGATAATGGGAGAAAGACAAAGGAGGAGAAGAAGGAGAAAGAAGGGAAAAGTGTGTGTATTTATCTCACAGCTGCAAAACACGTCTATCCATAACTTGCAAACAAACAAAAGTATAATTAATTAGACTTCATTCTTCCCTGTTAAACGTCCTTTTCCTTAACAATATAATTTATCTAACTTTCTCAAGCCTACCTCAATGTTGTTAAGGATGTGATCTGATGATGAATCATTTATATATCCATTCTTCTTATATAAATTATATTAAACCATCTTTTGATGAAGGAAGAAGCATTCAATTCAATCTGTTAACAATCATCTATCTAAGCACTGAAAAATATATGGAATAATTGGAATAATGCATGAGATGGTTGACTTTATTGGTTCAAATTAAAGTGCATTTAATTTTCTCCAACCACTCTTTGAAGGAGTGTTGAGGTGAACTGCAGTTGAAATCACTACTTCAATTGCAACAGAAGTAAAGATCTGATAAGAGAAGTGTAATTGAAGCGATTTTACAATCCCGATTTGTCACTGTTAATGTATTTTTTTCCAAATGCATTAGTATTTTTTTTAATTGTTGTAACAGAATAATGTGTCAGAAAGTCAACTGTAACAAATTAAGGTATGATAGTAAATGGTACAACATCAACAATGTGGTTTGAATGAGTGTTGAAACCAATTGAAGTGGTGGTTTTCATGTTGTTAGAGGTTATATATATTTACAAGTTGGTGAGTGGTTATCAAAAAAAGCTTTTGATTGGTTATCTAACATCCACGAACCTACTTAGCTTACTATGTTGGGCGGATGCCGATAAAGGTCAAGTCTAGCACCCGGTGACAGGGGATTGTTGGGCGGAGGCGGTAAAGGGCTTAGGGCCAAGTCAAGCACCCAGTGTCTCGAACAATGTGATGACAGTCTATAAAGAAATAAAGTTGCGCATTCGCTACTAGTTATAACTTTTGGCGTAAATGGTAACCTTGATACTAACATATTACACATAGAAGCTTCGGCGTAAGTGGTAAGCGCTTGACATACTACAAATAGAAGACTTTCTCTCAAAATCAAATGGGGAGAGGAATTACATGGAGATCTATACTTACAGAGAAATAGAGAAAATTTTAGAAAAGATCTATGGAGCAAATTTAGAGTTCTACATCTTATTTCTCTCACACACAAGTCTATCTTTTTTTGGGTGCTTTGATTGGATACTTGTGATATTCTATATTGGCTACAACACACTTAGGCGATTAGAGCAACTTACCCAAAGGGACTTGTGGCAGTAAGACCAAGGTGGAATCTTGAAACGTTGGTGGATCTTTCGTTTTCAAATTTCAAGATCGAAGTTCAAGATTGGGTCCTTACAAGAAATGAGATTTTTCTTGGTATTATCTTTCTGTACTTATAAATTCGGTGGCTAGTGGATTGAGTGTCACTAGGTTGTGAGCCTCACAAATCTGGCAGAGATTTCTCCGGTCTCTCTGCGTTACCAAATTCCTAATCTTTTTTGTTTTTGTTTTTCTTAACGCTTCTATTGTTTTTGCTGTTTTATATTTTGTTTACCTATTGTCACATTTACTATAATAATGACTAGTAAAATATTCATAATTTCTGAACTGATTAATCTGAAATAATCTATAAACCTTATTTGCATTAATAATTCTCCAAAAGAACTCATCAAAGTTAGTTTAAGACTTGAAAATTTTTCTATAGTCACTATTCAAACTCCTCCAATCTAGACACCCTCCTGGCTCCGATCCGGTTGAATGGTCATTGGTCAAGCCATTCCTAGGTAGGCTTGATGAACAATCAACTTCTTTAATTTAATCTATTTTAGGTGAATTAAAGAATGATAGATTGATGTTATCACCCCATGTGTTTTGAGCATTTTTTTAATGCCTCGGGACCAAAAATGTTGTCCTCGGATTCATCACTCAGATGGATTATATTGCACCATGCGTGAAGTTATTTATTACCACAAACTACTGTTAATTATATGGTTTTGTTTAATTAGTTGGAAGTGCAATTAACGAATAATTAATTGATTAATTACAGATGATTAGCAGGGATTTAGCGTACGTAAATGTACGAAGTTTGAATTTAGCAGAGGATGTGTTCATAGCAACATATGATATGATCCTTCAAAGTCAGATTATTCGTATTATTTTATTCAAATATATATATATTTTTAGTTACTCCGTATTTAAAAATTTAAGAAGTATTGCTTTGGGTTGTTGAAAGTTGAAACATTACAATAATTTGAACTTTCATTAAATAAAAATGGGGTTGATGAAACAAAATAAATAATTAAATAGAGATTAGTGGTGGGCTCCACTTTAACCTGTTCAATGATCTGTTTTATCATTATTCTTTTACTCACTTTTTTCTTTTCTTTTATTTATTTGGAAAACGGAGTAGAGGATTTCTCCATTTTCTTTTTTTTTTTAATTTAATGTTTGAAGTGATTTCCTATATATAAGATAACAAATATGTATTAACTATTATAACTTAATTGATTTTGAATTAATTGAATAAACTCATATTAAATTGTTACAATATACTCAGTATTTTTTAATACTTGGGAGCACATAAGAAATTAATTTTTTCTAATTAGATTACGAGGTGTCCTAAACAAATCCTAATTGTAAGAGATATCTTTAAGTCCGTATCATACTCAGACTAATCTCCGTTCACACTAGACTATCCCAATTAACAGATAAAGTGCTGATGACTAGATTAATTTTTTCATATAAGAAGAGCACACAAGAAATAAATTTACGTACATTAATTAAAATCGTGCTATATGCCTATATCTACATATATTCAGTAATTAAAAGATGTCTAAAATCATTTCAAAGAAGATCAAGAACGCAGAAGATTGTGCTGTGTTGTGTATAACTCTTTATTGATTCTTATTAATAGTTCACAAAACTATACAAAAATATTTAAGTATAAGAATTAAGTTCTATCCACTTCTTTTTTTTTTTTTTTTTTTGAATAATATCTTCTATCCACATCACTTATTTCGATACAAAATATTATTATTTATAAAGTATCATGTCCTGTATTTAGTGATTTTTCTCTCTTATATAGGTATATATAAGAAAAGTAAAATATGCAATGCTAGCAAACATAAAATGTGGCATCTCCAAGCACCTTGAAAGTTTCGAAATATTATATAGTCGGATCCGTAATACCATGAACCACGACTTAGTGTCAAATGTTAAATTGAGAGGGGGGTGGGGGGTGGGGAGTGAGTTGTAGTATTAATAAAAAAAAAAAAAAAAGGCTTGACTTTCCATAAATAGAAAGATGCTTTGGTTGTCATCTTTCCCTAAAGGGTGCGTATTGTTAGATGGGTGAGATCATGTCCAGCTCCTAACGCCATTAAATTGCTTGCATATGCTTCTCATCTACACCAACCCAAGACCATTACTTTTTTTTTTTTTTTGGGAGAAAAAAAAAAAGACCCAAGACCATTACTTAGTTCAACATATGGTGGTTCAGGTAGCTTGTTCTTATTTCAATTATAGTTTTTAATTAGTTGTTTACAGTTTAATTTATATATTATTCCCTTGAATTAATGTATAATACCTCATATGTATATGTAAATAAACTGGATGTATATAATATGTTATCTGCAAATATATAATATTGTCAATTACAACAGGTACATAATTTGAATATGGTTCATAATGTGCATGATAAACTTTGATCCACGATATAACGATTCAAAGCTTGTCCTTTGTAAAGTTCAAATTTTTGTTCACTATCCACAAATATACACTAGGATGGCTAATATGGTTATTTGGGTGGTCTAAATCGTATGATTAATGAACTGTTGGTGAGTCACCTTCAACAGTCTCACATAGCGACATCATATAAAGTTTGCTGGGATGTTTATACGAAAACTAAAGTGAGATCTAAATTCATAAGAGGTTAAGTCGTAGCAGTAGTGGATGTTTTGTTTTTTTTTGCTTTATGGAATTTGTTTCTTCTTCTTTGGAAGAGACATTGGCACTAGAACCTTACTGGTTAGACCATAGTTGCTGAGAATCATGCCAATCGAGAAGGAAAGTTTTATCACAAGGGGCGTTTGGTTCAGGTTATATAAAATAACCCATGGAATGTGACATTCCAAAGCTCACATTCCGGTGTTTGGTTCATATTATCTTAGAGAATCTAACATTCTCAAGGAATGTCACATTCCCTCCACATAGGATTTTGAATGGAATGTGATTCCCTTCAAAATCTTAGGTAATGTAAGATAACCTTGGTTATGTTAGTTTATTTTATATATATATATATATATATATTTGTAATTAAATATTTTTTTATTTTTATTATGTTATGTTAGCATATAAAATAATTTTGTTTCTCAAGTTCAAGATTTTAGTTAATATTTTAAAATCATGTAATTATATATGATACCGTTATCTTATTTATTTATTTTAATTTTTAAATTTATTAAAATATATGAAAATATGTTAAGGATATTATACTGTGTATAAAAGATAACCATAAATCAAACATGATTATATTACATACCCCAATTTTAACCAAACACAGGAATCTAACATTCCCAGTAATCTAACATTCCCAGCAATCTAACATTCCCTAAGATAATCTGACATTCCGTGAACCAAACAACCCCTGTTATTTGTTACCTGTTACTACAATATATAATGAATTGTTACATTGTTCACCATCGGAAGACATTATCTGGTAGATCACTTAGGATTCTAGTAGATCTTGCTTCAGTTCAATAGGTTTATATCTTCGATAGACCCGACTGGCAAATCTCAACTCTGTTGTTTGATTTAATCCAACAGTAGCCCTTTAATTCAAGTGTTAATATCTTCTGGTAGATATCTTATATATCATCTAACTTTGATTGGAATCATCAAAAGTACTTAAGTTAGGATTCGATAGACCTTTTGTAGAAAATTCTAGGTCTACCAGCAAATATACTTTCAATACGAGGAATATCGTTTGTCATTTTTTGAAAAGAGTTATTGCGCACACTTTTCAATGGCACTTTGACAACAAAATATCTTTTGATTACGAGCAAACATGCTTTTTGGACCTACACCAATCAGAAACATTTCTTTTACACAAAAGGAAATGATTTTTATCCGCTAGTTAATAGCGTGTTGTAAAAAGGAGGAAATTAAATGTAAGCTTTTGGACATCTACCATTTCAGAAGGCACCAACAAGTAAATTTCGAAAATTCAATTTTCTAGGCTCCTAGCTCTACATGAAGAGCCACTCCTAAAGCATGAAGAAATTATGAAGTTAAGAGATTATAAAAGTTGACAAATTTTCTAAGAGCAAACTCAAGAAGTACCTAGTCATTCTGAAAGTGCTTTAAGAATCTTTATAGCTTTTGCCCAGTTTAGTCTTCCAGCAGACTACACACTACTCCTTGTCTCAACGACTTTGATGGACTTCTTTCAAGGCAACTTGGTGGATGATCATTGAAGAAGATAGTCAGGCAATGAAGAACGTGCAACTTAGTGTGGAAAGCTATTCGAATGTTTACTAACTGGAAGTGTAGTAAATAACCTAGTTGGCTTGCTTTGCAACTAGTGTGAAAAGCTAAGGGCCAGATTCACTTGTATTCAACTAATACTATTGAAACTTCTTACGTTAAGTAGGAGAGTGAAGTAGAGTTAACGCGAACCATTATAAAAATTTTGTCTCAATCTCTCTCTACCCTAAACTCTTTATATTTCTGTTGAGCTTATTACTATTTGCACCCACTCACATTTAACTTATTGCTACAAAATCTCTTTATGGTAAGATTAAAGACTTGGGCTTTGGCTCTGTTTGGCAAAGCTTATTTAGGAGCTTATAGCTTATTTTAAGCTATTAATAAGCTATAAGTTCTGTTTGGTAATGTTCCCAAAATAAGCTCCTAGCTTAAAATAAGAGCTTATTTTGAAACGCTACCTTAGTTAGCGTTTCAAAATAAGCTCCTAGCTTCCTAACTTTTTTTTCCATCTTTATCCTTATTATTTTAAAGAAATGACATAATTTACCCTTTCCAATTAAAACCTTTTTCTCTTCTCCTTTATCCGCAACTTTCACCGCAATTATTATTATTATTATTATTATTATTATTATTATTATTATTATTATTATTATTATATTATTATTATTATTATTATTATTATTATTATTATTATTATTATTATTATTATTATTATTATTATTATTATTATTATTATTATTATTATGAGATTTGCAACAATATTGCTACTTCATTATGAGATGTTATATCATGATTATGCTAATAGTTTTATTTCAAAATGTTAAATTTTAATATATATGTAAACAAACTAATTTAAATTTTATGAAGATGTCCTTTTTAGTTTTTTTTTTTTTTTTTTTTTTACATTTATCAGCTTATCAAAAAACTAATTTTACCAAACACTTTCAATCATAACAGATAGCTTAACAGCTATTCAGTTTTCAGCTTCGAGCTTATAGCTTTTCAACTTTCAGCTCCTAGCTTATAGCTTTTCAGCTAGATTTGCCAAACAGAGCCTTTGTAAACACTCTAATTGTTTTTAAAAATTTAAAATAGTTAAAAAGTCTATTCAACTCCCTCAGTCCTCACTTTCTCTTCTAGACTTTTTTCTTGCCTCGAGGTGTTATACCTATTTATATTTATTGATTGCAGTTAGATTGATTACCTCAGTCATAAGTTACTCAAATTAATGCGCAGTGTCTAGTTGAATTGTTTCGAGATATTGGATTAGAAATATTTGTCAGATCAATCCAAGGGAGCAAGAGCTAGCCTGGGTATATAAAGGTGGGTGATATGATTTAAGTTGTCCTATTCCAAGTTGATCGTAGTAAAGCATAGATGGAGTTGTAATTGTAGCATATAATCATATTATATTCCTAATACAAGGCAACAAGTGAGTGTGGTCAGAAGATTTTATCATAATGTAATTAAGAGACATTACCCATGAATAAAGACAATGTCTCCATGTTAGGATACATAATTCATGATCTACTACCAATAATATCTTCTTGATATACATTATTAATGCTTTGTTGAAATTTAATCCTTCAATTTCATTATGAAATCTCACTAGTGGCAGTGTGGGAGCAACCTCTCAAAATGAGGGGGGTTTCGTATGCGCAGTAAGCAAATGTCTAGCCTCTCTGATTCATGTTCAGTTGAGTTATCATGATTTACATCATCCCAGATGTTCTGTCGGGTCAGGGTGTGGGGGGCCCTTAGGGTTGGGGTTCAACCTTTTGGAAATAATAATATCTTCTTGATATACATTATTAAGGCTTTATTAAAATTTAATTCAACATCTACTACCAATAATATCTTCTTGATATACATTATTAAGGCTTTGTTGAAATTTAATCCTTCAATTTCAATTTATTCTTGATCCTTGATATACTGAGAAATCAAACTCTGCTACAATTAAAGCTACATGAGGTCAACTGGTTATAGGGGTGAAGTTTGAGAAAAATGACCAGGAATTGGGAGCAACCTCTCAAAGTGAGTACGTAGTAAGCAAAGGTCTAGCCTCTATGGTTCAATTAAGTTACCATGATTTACATGTCGAGTCGGAGTGTGAAGGGCCTTTGAGGCTGGAGATTCAACCTTTTTGGGAAGAAGGAAGAAAGCTACATGAGGTAACATAACATAAAATTTAGTATTAAAAATACAAATAGCATTGTTTTAAAGATTTGTTGGTGTTGTTGTTGTTGTTGTTGTTATTATTATTATATTATTGGGCCACTAATTTTTCATGTCGCCTTTCATATTCCTCAGCTTCTGATAAAGTTACTAGGCCCAATATTCAGCTTATAACCAAAATAAAGACGGAGAAGATGATTTGTATTGGGCTCTTGGGTATAGTTTATTGTACTGGATGAATTGAATGTTCAGAAATGATTTGGAAGGAATCTCAACTCGATCTGACCATAAAAATGAATAATTTCATTTTGGTCTGAAAGTTTAACAATTCAATTTCAATATATATAGTCATTAATGATGTTTTTTTTTGTTTTTTTTTTTTTTTTAATGAAATAGTATGCCAAATTGACATGATAATTGGAGTGATGGAATAAAAGTTCTGATCCAATATGAAGTATACACACAGATTAGAAATTTATGAAATTGAGAAAAGAATTTCATTCAAAGATACATGAAAGTTACAAACAAACAAAGAAAAATTATAATTATTTTGTATTTGCTTGAGCAAAACTTTTCTTTCACTCAAGAAACGAATACGGCATCTATAATTGAGAAAAATGCTCACTCGTTTATTAATTGTCACTCTTTACTTCTGTATTGTGTCTGTTCCTCGTCTCCGGCCTCCCACGTTTGGTTCCTCTCACAAATTAAACTGGTAAGTTTTCCGGTTATATGGTTGTTTTAACACTTGGGTAGATCCTTAGGTGGTGGCAGAAGACTTTCGTTAGGACCCTTTCCATTATCCACAAGGAATGCCATCTTTAATCCCCATGTTGTGTGCACTTCAAGATGACAATGCATGAACCATACTCCTGCAAAGTGTAAATAATATAATTTCGATGAGTATAAGTTACAAAATTGGAATATTTGTTTGGTCATAAATCATAATTAAAAGTTTAAATTGATAATGAGATTATATTCTCAGGCCCTCACACTGTTGTCACTGGTGAGTCATTGTTTTCAAACTTCACCTCTATAACCAACTGAGCTGTCCAGACTAATCTGTTATATTCATGCCTTCATGGCCTAAGACCTTACCATAGTAATTGTACATATATTATTTTATATATATTATAATCCATAACCAGTACCTGGATTGTCAGCACGGAATCTTATAGCAACCCATCCACCTGCCGGAATTCCGATAGTGTTTCTCTCGACTGGGTCAACGAGATTGAACTTCTTAGGATCGGTTTTGGGGTTGAAATTTCCTAACCCTTTTCCGACGGCGAAGAAGTTGAATCCATGCAAATGGATCGGATGGTTTTCCGGGGCTATGATCCCGGTGTCCTGCAAAACCAACTGGACCGTTGAATTGTACGCCAGCCGGAAAAGCTTTGTTCCCGTCGTAGTCTGCAGGTTGGCCGGACCGGCGCCGGTGTAGTTGAAAGCGAACGGAGGATTCGCCGGGAAATCGGTGGTGAACACTCCCTTTATACCGAAGAAATGGGCTTGCAAGAGAGCCGTGGTGGGCATGACAAAGGTGACGTTGTTTAAACTGGCGACGACCCGGCTCCCGTTGCCGGCTTTGCAAGACGGGCACGGGTTGATTCCGAGCCCGGCCGTGAATAAGAGCGAGTGGTCCACGGTCTGGGGAACGTTCGCCGGGAATTGCTTCGAATTGAGACTTCTCAGAGAGTCTACGAAGCTGTTGGCCACGGGGGTGGCGTTCATGGGCGGCGCGGTAGTGAGGGTAGTGGGGCCGCTGGCGAGTGTGCCGGTATAGTGGAGAGTGGCGGTGGCTGTCTGGTTGTCAACAGCGACCGGAGCGTCCATGAAGGGGGAGGCGGCCACCATGTACTGGCCGGAGCCCTGGTCGGCGGTGACGATGACGTTGGTGGTTTGCCCCGGGGCGATCACGATCGTGTCAGTCTTGAAGGGCTTTACGTACGTGGCATCAACCTCCACCACCGTCATCTTGTGGCCGGCGATCTTGAAGAATAGCTCTTCATTGAGCGCAGCGTTGATCACTCTTAGCATGTACCTTTTCCCAGCTTCAACACTCAATCTATATCCACCTGTAATAAATCATATTCAGATCCCAATATTATCCTAGATTGTCCATATATAACCCAAAAAAACAACTGTTATTGAAGTCAAACTTGTAACATTATGCTTATCAGTCTAACCAATTTGGCTGGCCGGAGTTGTCCCGTTATTATAATTGTACATAATTAGGTTAAAATGTCACTATATGTTGGGCGTCGGTCTGGTTGGCCGAGTTCAGCCCCTGCTGGATTCGAGACGTGGTCCGATGGCTCACCATGGAGAGACGTGGTTAAATGGTTAATGTCCACCTACTTATGTTTTGAGTAGAATATGACAAGCAGGTACCATAGAACTCTATGGTTAAAACTTTCAACAATCCCGGGATAGATAACTACTGGGAAGTAAGTATAGTGCAGAGTTGAGATCCAACACTATAATTAGAATCGTTTAGTACTAATACCTTGTGTTGAACAATTTGCGACGGGTCCGGGATGGCCATTGATGGTATGAGCATCAGAAACATTGGGGGCTAAACCTGATTTCAATGCTTCATTGATCACAGCTTCCGTATCAGATTTCCACCACTCAGCTGCAAATTGTCCAAATGATTAATTAATTATTTCTGCAAACTATATATACCCTTGTTCTTAGTATTGTTAGTTTTTATATTTGCTTACCTAGTACTACAACAGCTTCGTGGTCGGGTTTGGGGAAAGGGTAAGGGACACCAAGCTTAGGCAATATAACCAAGGCACCATGGACAGTAGACCTCAACCACAGAATATGTGCATGCCATAATAGCGTTCCCCTTTGACCTGTAATGGTAAAATTGTACATATAACTATGCCCCGGACGAATTGGACATTGTGTGATATATGCCGGTCCATCTGCCCAACCGGTCCGAAGTTGCCTAATACCGTGCCTGTTATTATAAAGTAGGAAATATGTTAATGACAACTAACTTAACTAGAGGAAGCTTTATCACTAAGCTAACTAGCTAGAGGTGAGAGTTAGTAGGAAATGAAATTAATTAAAATGATGAGTTAATTAAGGGTTACGTGACTGAATTATATTACCAGTGAATGGAGACGTTGTATTTAACATAATTGACAACTCTAATGAGCACTGTATCATCTTCCCTAGCATAGATGGTGGGTCCTGGAAACTTTCCATTGACTGTGACCGTAGGCTTGGATGAGCACACGCGAGTCATGTTCTTCATCACCACCTAAACGAATAAAATTGTTAGTTAGTTCAATTATATAATACTTTAATTGATTTGTTGTACTTGCTACTATATAAACTGAGAACTAACCATTATATTATTTTAAAAAATATCTTGAAACCTATCCCTATTGAGCTTTAAAGAAACTCCATCCAATATTCACGTGAGGAAAAAAAAGTATGTTGAAATAGTTTAGATCAACCACTATAACTAATTAGAAAATTTTAATTTTGACTCCAAGCTAGCTGAATAATTAAATACTAGAAACTGCAACCACTCTAAGTAAGGTTTTATCACTTACCAGAATTGAAGGTTCATCATCACCTTAATAGGTTTATGAATTAAAACATGTCATGTAAATAGGGAGTAAAAAACGGAATAAAAATTGAAAATTAAAAGTTGTGTCTTGATGACTTGTCTGTGTTACATTATGTTACCAGATTACAAAGTGTTGAGAAATTATAATTCATACTTACATCAAACTTGTAATGTCGAACCCGACATTCGACGATCGCCGGAAACATGCAGCAGGCAAGGAGGACGACAATCCGAAACCAAGAACACTCCATCATAGTATGTAGTTGTGGTGTGTTTTTCTGGGTTGTCGCAATGAAGCAATGAGGGCACAATGCAAATAAAGGGGATATATAGGAGATGAAGCCATATATCAGCCCAAATATAATTAAAGGGCCTCTGATCTGCTGCCATGTCGTTTTTCTTGGTTAGGTGACAAGTGTCATCTTCTTCTCATTTCTCAGTCTTGGTTTGAACTTCAACAAAACATCATCGTCGTCGTCCATTATCCTTCAATACAGTATTAGGTAATTCCCTCCCAATCATTTCTTGCACCTTACATAAAGTTAGTTGTCACATATATATTTTTCTATTTGTGGTACCCCACTTCTAATTTACTTTCTAAGCTAAGTTATTATTCACTTACCTCCTAACCTCCTTATAATTGCATCTCTTTCTTTTCTTAATCATCATTTTGATCATCAAAATCAGAAATTGCTACAATGTGCCCAATGCAAAGAACATAATTGTTTTTGTTACCCATAAGATATCCCAATAAGATGACATAGGTTAAATTTCTTTTAATTTAATTCGAGTTAACACATCATGTCTTATACCAAGTTATATTCAATTACGAAGTACTTAAACAAAGTGACATCTTTTTAGTTTTGATAAGATTAAATTTAGTATCGTACATTCAGTGTATTTATGGATATGTGTTAGTCTATTAATTTGAGAATATTTAGTTCTCTTAACGTGAGAGTTATTGTATGTCAGTATGTCCCTAATAATTATATGTTGTTATAGTAGGTCGATGCAAAGAAATTATAATTAATTTACAATATTAATTTGATGGTATATATTATTATTCTAGTACTAGAGGATAAGTTGACCATGCTTGTATGCTTGGTTACAAATAGTACATTATGGATATATGCTAACGGCTAAGGTACACTCTAGGTGAAGTTCGTCTTGTAACCTATCCTACAAAGAATCATAAAGAAATAAACTAATTTAGATTGTTTATAGTTGACTGATTCAAACCGAGAAGGTCAGTAGACAATTATTAATGTAGAGAGTCAAATTTATAATAGTGTATTTATCAAGTTAAATGTTTGACCAACCGATTTGCTAGAGTTGTCCTCATAAAGAGTTTTGTTGTCATATTACATGGTGATAATATAAAAAATATTGATGGTTGTAGTTTTATCTATCAATAGTATAATTATGTTTTCCTTGATGCTTTTAGCTAGGGTTAGCACTTAGCAGTTAGCACAACTTTGTTTCCATATTATTCTAGAATTGTATGCTTATATACTCTCATCATAAAAGGCAATTAATCCCTAGATTAGGATAAGTAATTAATATATTGTTGGGCGTCGGTCGGGTTGGCCGAGTTCAGCCCATGCTCGATTCTAGACGTGGTGATGTGGCTTACTATGGAGAGATGTGGTTAAATGGTTAATGTTCTCCTACTTATCACCAATTGGTTTTGAGTAGGATATGACAACCAGATACCATAGAGCTCTGTGATTAAGTGTGCTTGACTTCCGGCAAGCTTTAATTTGTGGTTTTTCTGACAATCTCGGAATGGGTGACCCCTGGAAAGTGAGTGCAGTGCTGAGATCCAACATATATATTTAAATAAGTATAGTAGTTACCCCACCCGTTTGTATTGCTGGTTTGTTGATTTCGTAATGTGATTGTTTAGCGTTTTTGTTCAAAAAAAAGGTATAGTAGTTACGTTCTAGGGTCACTGGGTCAGCATAGCTTTGTTTCCATAGTATTTTAGAATTGTACTCCGTATGTTTACATACTCTCATTATAAAAGGCAATTGATCCCTAGATTAGGATAAGTCATGAATTAATATATTTAACATCTGATAAGTAGATTAAGAGTTTATATTCTATATGCCCCTTCTAATTAACAATTAAATGACACATACACACAGCTGAGTTTCACATCATATCAGTTTATATCAAAGTTATGTTTTTTTTTTTGTTTTTGTTTTTGTTTTTTTTTTTTTTCAAAAGAAAAATATTTTAGAATTAATACTGAAGAAATTTCTAAGAGAAATTTCTAACTTAGAGAAACATTTGAAAACTAGTCCAAAATATAAGAATTTATAACAATAAAACAAAGTGAGTGTTTGTCAGATACTACATGTAACAGGATCATCAATAATAGTTTGTAGAAAAGTATTTATTAAATTAACTATTTACTATTAGTTAATAACATATAAAGACATGATCTATGAAAAGTATTTATTAAATTAACTATTTATTACGGAGTATAAGTTAGTAACATATAAAGACATGATCTATTATTTAAAGTTTTCCAATTATCACTAACTAAAAACATAAAAATTAATTTTTAAAATTTTAACCCTCGCATTAGATTTTTACTTGGAACTCCGGTCATTTTTAATTTGATTGCATGAATTTAATTTGTTCAAGGAGTTAATTGCATTTTCTTTTTGAAGTTGAATGCCATTGATATTGCAAATACGGGGTATACGTAGAGGGTAACCCGTGTGTAGGAGTGATTGGGTATTGAAACTCGAAGCTCCTAACAGTGGGTTGAGAAGCTCCGGTCCAATCTCATGCCAAAAGTCTCTTCCAAGTAGCAACAAATGCACTATTTATAGGGAAATGAGGGGACATGTCCCGGGCCTTCGACATGGGCGACACGTGGCAAGCATGCACCGGTCACGGTCGAGGCCGTGTATTGCCGCGCCACGCGGCGATATCAAACTAAGGCCACCAGGGGCGCGGAGCTGAAGGCATACCGATCGGGCCCGAGCGTGGAGGGGTCAGGCAAGCGAAACCGACCGGGGCAGGGCGGGGCCAGACCGACGGCGGGGAGCGGCCGAGGAGGCGGTCAATCCGATTGGTCCCGAATCCCAAGGATCCCCGACAAGTGTACCGAGCGTGTTGCTGCCTTTACAGGGGTGCATACCCTATTAGCCATAATTGTATTTTTGTGCATAATTCGATGACTAATTTGAGTTTTATTATTGAGAGATATTGTCTGCATAATCATGGAACAATGTCCCTATTTATAGGATTGAGAAACAATTGCATGTAAATAATTACTCCTATTCTTACTCTAAATAGGTTCCTATAATCCAAGGACCCTTATTTGGATAAGGGTTAAAATGCCTACTACTTCTCTTACTTCCACCATATTTCCATGTTGCTTAGAATAAACTTCACTTCCTCACATACATCCTAGGCTAGCCAAATCCAAGTCTATCTCAGTATATATGCTAATCTAGTCTCCATGGCCTATTAACGCCACCAATCTACACCTACAAAATCCGACAGTTATGTCATGGATCTCGGTTAAAATACACAATTTTTATATTGAATGTTCATAATTTATATACTAAATGTTCAAATTCAAATTGTGAATATTCAGTATGGAAATTGTAAACATTTAGTATATAAAATTTGTGAACATTCAATATATAAATTGTGTACTTTTAGACTAGTCCACAGAATAATTTGCCTACAAAATCTGAACCTAGCAAATACAATTGTTATTTTTACATTATTTTAAAATCAAATGGTATATATACTCCAATTTATTAATTAAGACAAGTTTATTTGCTTAACATCTAACCAATTATGACAGTACAACTACTTAATAAATTAAAGAAGTAAATGCAACGTTACTTTAAATACCACATGCATGTTAAGAGCTAACACTATTAATACAATTTTGAACTTAAATTCAACATCTTTCAATTCAATAACTAACCTATCGTACAGATCAAGAATCTATAAACAAATATAGATATATACTCTAATTTCTAAATCTTAACCAGAAAATAGAGTGAAACTAACATAGAAAAATGGTACATGGTGGTGACATTATGATTGAATATAAGAAAGTAGAGAATAACATAAACCAACAAATTAAACCCAAGTAAGTGTGGTTGTGAAATTGTTTTCAATGGCATTATTGGTTGGGTACATACCAATTGCAACTGTTATATCATGTATCAGGGTCCACCTTACCTTACGAATCCTGATTCAAAACGACATTCAAATTACGTGAACATATTATGTATTTTTAGTTAATAAATCATATACCTATTACAATTAACATACTATATACCTTCAGTTTATTCGCATGTATATAATCTGTTAACTGAATATACATAATATATTAACTGCTGGTACATGATTTAAATATCATTTTATTGTCAGGATCCTTAATTCAAAGTGTATCTTGGTTCATGGTATAATTTGCCTACTAAGTACATGGTAGCCAAAAAAGCAAAACAATGATTCATTGTTTGAAAGGTAAGATTAAGGCAGCCCAACTACAGCAGTTTCCAACAACTGTCCTCGTCAGTTCACTTGATGATCAAATTCCGACCACTCAGCCCAACTACTAATACAAATATAAAATGAAATTTTCAACAATTATTGTTGGAACTTGGTCAACCGACAGAATCTTCCTGGAATTGGGAGGGAATTCGACCAGCTACTTTGCTTTTGGTAGATTATGTTTCCCTTTCAATTGGGTTAATGCTAATTTTAATGTTTTATGGTAAAAATTCCAAGAAAATTCTTGAACTTGGTACAGTTTTGCTCATTAAGAATGTGACTGGTAAACAAACAGATAGAGTAGGATCAACACAAATCAGATCCGAGCTATCCTAGCTGATTGTTGAATCTTCAATTCTTTCTTCAGTGCCAATTGTTTGCTTTCCGGATATTGCAAATAATGTTGGAAAAATAGCAAAAATGGCATTGTAAGTGGCTATTTTGTGGTATAAATATAGGTGAGACCTACTTCTAATTTTAGTCGGGTCAAAGTGGATTCGGGTTATTCGTAGTAGGACGAAGAGATTAATATATTGCACGTTCAAAACGAATAATGGGTAAATAAGAAATTGATTCTCAAAATTTTGAAAAATGAAGGTGAAAAGGCTTTAAAATAGCCTTTGTCTTGCACCACTATATATACAAGAGTTTTTTAAAGGCATGTTGAATTGAATAATATAGAGGCTCTCTCTTGACTTGTGTACGTTGGCACTTGTGCCTTGCAGGGATAAATTATCCCAATTTTTAAAAAAATATTTTCCAACATTTTAGCTATTGTCTGAGTAGTAACCAGGGTTTCAATTGAATACCTGAGCTGCAACTCTTCGGAGTACCTTTTTGAGTATTAATTCTGATGTTACGGAATTAATTGTGAAATAATTTCAATTTTAAATTTTAAAATTAATTTCCAGAGTAAAGTTGTCTGTTATGAAAGTTACACAGACTGATTTTATTATCATATTAATGTCATGTTAATTGCTATTAATTCATCATCTCCTATATAAGCATGGTTGAGCAACATATTTTAGATACAACAATTTTTATTTTTATTTTATTTTTATTAGTACCTTTGAGAGGTAGCAAATAAAGTTTTAAAGGGAGATTAGTGTTTCGCTCGACTCGTACTAAGAACTTAAACCTTTCATTTTTTGTGCTTGTTATTTTTCCAAAAATATTATTTTGTAGTAATATTTCGTAACAAATAAATGCTAAGATGTATATTAATATCTTACTAACAACGGAGTTACGAAAATTAACATTAGTTTTTCAATCATTGAATTTGTTTTGACGAACATACAGATTTAAATAACACTCAACATCGATCTAGATCTTCAAAATCCTCACTAGATTATCTAAATGGGTTAAAAAGATTTTCAATGAAGTCAAAGAAAGAATTATATTGGTGATAAAAGAAATTTGCTAAAGGATAGTATTATTACATTTTAACATGTAGAGTTCATGAACATGAGATGAAATTGGTAACAAAAGACAAATTATAGAACTGTCATTAGAGTCAAAGGCAAAACATGATTAAAGTATTAGTTGAGAATTAAATTTAGAGATATCAATATACATGAAAACTAATTAAATTTGATATTTTCCTTTCAAAAAAAAATTAAATTTGATATTAATTCGTAGACATAATGGTCATAGAGGTGTCAATAATTAATGTGGAAAAAGCTACCTCATCACGAGTTAAAAATTGTGCATGTGGACTTTATAGACTTGTATGGGATTAGAACTTATTAGAATCCTCTAGCTCTAGACCACATCATACGGGGTGATGGTTTTATGAGTTATCTCACGTGCTAATTTTTTAAAATAAAAATTATTATTTTAATAATTAATTTTATTTCATTACTTATTATATTTTAATATATAATTATGAAAATATATATTTAAAATTTATAAATACTAACTATATTTTAATAAATAATAAATTTTACTCATAAATTTATAAATTTTACTTGCACCTATAATACATTTTATATGCACTTGTAATACATTTTCCTTGCACTTCGATGTTCAATTATTTACAAAAATGCTATCGCGTTTTTTTTTTTTTTTTTTTTTTTAAATCAGTGTTTCTCATCCATTAGATCTGGACACGTGGACGGATATCAGACATTCGCATATTCACACTTGGGTGCTCCATTTGCACCAGAGTGCAATTATATATATACTAATTTTTTACGCGCATTGCGCGATTGGGATGATGCCCAATGTTTTTTTTTTTGTTTTTTTTTTTTAAAAAAAAAGTACTTTAAAGTATATCAAGACAAGATTATATTGGAATTGTTCATGCATAGATAATTGAATGTTGAATTCGCGTATTTAAATAGGTAATTCTAAGTTTACAAATGCAAGATAATATAGTCAAGATTGATTATAATTGTCAATCAAATAATTGTATATGCATGGTTGAAACCAAATACGGGACATAAGGGATAGCAAATAAAAATTAGGGCATAAAATATATACCAATATTGAAGAGCTAACTGCTGATTGCCAAACAAGAATATTGCGAGGTAGTTTCTCACTTCAATTTGTTGTGTGATTTGAATACTCTTTTTGTAAATAAATCCCCCAAATAGTTAATGTGATTGACTTAATTATATTTTTTTATTTTTTATTTTTAAAACAATTATTATTGTTATTACTATTATTATTATTATTATTATTATTATTATTATTATTATTATTATTATTATTATTATTATTATTATTATTATTAAATATATGTATACCTCAGGTAATTTTACATGTTAATCTAAACAGCTAATTTTTTCAAATATCTTTTTACCAACCGTTGATATAATTCGCTGGTCAAATCCGCTAACACTAACCGCTAACTACTGATTGTCAAACAAGGACATTGCGAGATAGTTTTCACTTCAATTTGTTGTGTGATTTTAATACTCTCTTTGTCAACAAATCCCTTAAGTAGTTGATATGATTGACTTTATTAATTATATTTTTTTTAATTTTTTCATAGTATTAATAAAATACTTGGTAAACAAATATATAGCATTATTTTGTATTATAACTTTGATATTTAATTAAAAAAATAGTGCAAAAAAAAAAAGATAATAGACAATGTAGTGAATATAATCAAATTGATGAATTTAAATGTAAAGAATTTTTATATTGGAGAAAAATAAACACAATATGACTAATAAAATTATTTCTCTTAATTAATTTATTGATAATGAATAGTTTTTTTTTTTTTTTAATAAAGACATTGTAGGGACAATGTAGCGAATATAATCAATTGATGAATTTGAATGTAAAGAATTTTTATATTGGAGAAAAATAAAGACAATATAACTAATGTAATTATTTCTCTTATTTAATTTATTGATAATGAATAATTTTTTTACAATAAAGACATTGTAGACACATAATTCTAAATTAAAAAAATGCATATGTATTATTTTTTGTTGTAGCTACTAAATTATTATTTAATTTAATAGGAGTAAAATAGAGTACTAATTATGCCAACTTTGATTGGGATGGTGTTCGAACCTAAGACCTTTCTTATTGAAATCAATGGGTAAGTTAACGGTGAACTAACAGAAATTAACAGAAAAGATAATATTTAACGGAAAAGTTAACGGATAATCATATTCATTAAGGATAAATTAGTAAATCTTAAGGAAAAATTAAAATCTGATCAATCTGAGCCATTCATTTGATTAAAAAATTTGACCGCCATTTTTTCTACCCATTATAGGCCTAACTCTCTTGGGCTCTTATTAGTATACTAGTTTTTTACGCGCATTGCGCGATTGGGATAATGCCCAATGTTTTTTTTTTTTTTTTAAATAAGTACTTTAAAGTATATTAAGGCAAGATTATATTGAAATTGTTCATGCATAGATAATTGAAGGTTGAATTTGCGTATTTAAATAGGTAATTCTTCTCCCAAAGGTTGAGTCCCCAACCCCAAGGGCCCCCCACACTCCGACCCGACAGAGCATTGTGGGAAGTTGTAAATCACGGTGACTCAATGGTTCAGCAGACAGGACCAAATGCCGGTGCGAACAAGGAATCTGCCCACTTTAGACATAATTCCCGCACTGCCGCTGCCGAGGTTCAAACCTTGGTCTCTTCTTCCAAATACTGCCCACTAAACCATTGAGCTAAGCCCGTGTGGGTTAAATAGGTAATTCTAAGTTTACAAATGCAAGATAATATAGTCAAGATTTATTATAATTGTCAATAAAATAACTGTATAGGTATGGTTGAAACCAGATATGGGACATAAAGGAGAACAAATAAAAATTAGGGCATAAAATATTAAATATATAATAATATTGTTTGAGGAGATTTCGACATTAGGATTTGTGGTTAAGTTCTATTAAGACTTTAATATTAGAATTAGATTAATGGTGTAATTATAATTCTATATTAGACGTTAATATTAGAATTAGACTAACGGTGAATTAACGGTATTTAACGGAAAAGTTAAATGGATAATCATATAATTAAGGATAAATTAGAAAAACTTTAAAAAAAAATTAAAACCTGAACAATTTGAACCATTCATTTGATTTAATAATTTGGTGGTCATTTTTTCTACCAATCACGTAACTTACTACAGTTAGTCCGAAAAACCGAGTATCTTTTGAGCCAAATTCTAACTTGGTTTTGAAAGATGTATTTTGTTTTTTTTTAGTATGTCCAACTATGGTGGGGAAATATATCTTCATTAGTTAGTTGGACTTTAATTGGAACAAAAAATTGATTATTTAGTATGTCCAACTAATGGTGGGGAATTATGTCTTCATTTGTTAGTTGGTCAATAAATCAATTATGAGTATGTATGTTATTAAGTTCATTTTATTAATTTCGCTGAAGAATGTTTTAATCAGTGGGAGTGATCATTTAGAAAAAGATCATTAAGATACTCCACTAAAATTTATGGATTTAATTGACTTCATACATCCTAAATTTGATTGTATGTCAAACAATAAGTCCAAAATATTCCACAAGTATTAATCTTGTATTTGTTCATATAAATTCATAAGTTCAAATTATTGAACATTTGGTTGTGCAACATATTTATGAAAATGTTGCAACAATATTAAGGAATTTATTAGAACAAAAGCATTTAACCTGTGGTGCACTGTCATTTAATAAATTCTTCAGTGATTAATAGAATCTTTAGTTTCTTCAAAATTGATCCTGGGTCATTTCGGTTGTAAGGCTCAAAACAATTTTGTGGGGCATATAAGTAAGACTTATTATGTTCAGTTCATTTAAAGTGAACATTGAAGTTATTTGGGAAGTTATGGTGTATGATTAAGATTCCAAATTTATGGACTTAGACCTTTGGTTTATTGTCTAAGTTATTGGAATGCTTCTGTGACTTGACTATCTTTTGGCTATTTTTGATGAGTGGGAGTAACAGACGTGTTAACTCCAAGCTCTTAGCTGTTAGAGATAGTACTTAAAGTTAACTTATAAAGAAGTCATAGAATATAGTTAGCATTATGCTAACATTAAGAGATCTCTACTTAAGGCATGCAATGTTAATAATTAAATAAATTCGTTGGTCAAATCCGCTAATATAATCCGCTAAATGCTGATTGTCAAACAAGGACATTGCAAGGTAGTTCTTACTTCAATTTGTTGTGTGATTTGAATACTCTCTTTGTCACAAAATCTCTCAAGTAGTTAATATGGTTGGCTTTATTAATTATATATTTTTTTTAATTTTTTCATGGTATTAATAAAATACTTGGTAAATAAATATATAGCATTATTTTGTATTATAACTTTGATATTTAATTAGAAAAATAGTGCACAAAAAAGATAATAGACAATGTAGTGAATATAATCAATTGATGAATTTGAATGTAAAAATTTTTACATTTGAGAAAAATAAAGACAATATAACTAATGAAAATATTTCTCTTAATTAATTTATTGATAATGAATAATTTTTTTTTCACTGAATTAAGACATTGTAAGGACAATGTAGCCAATATAATCAATTAATAAATTTGAATATAAAGAATTTTTATACTGTAGAAAAATAAAGACAATATAACTAATACAATTATTTCTCTTATTTAATTTATTGATTATTGATAATGAATAATTTTTTGGCATTGTGGACACATAATTCTAAATTAAAGAAATGCATATCTATAATTTTTTGTTGTAGCTACTAAATTATTATTTATATAATTTAATAAGAGTAAAATAAAGTACTAATTATGCCAACTTTGATTGGGATGAGGTTCGAACCTAAGACCTTTTTTTTTTATTGAAATCAATGAGTAAGCTAACGGTGAACTAACGGCAATTCTTAAAATTTTAACGGAATTAGTAACGGTGTGGGGGTATTTTAGGAAATTTTAGTGTAAAATTTAAATCTTATCAATCTCTTAATCAATCTGAGCCATTCATTTGATTAAAATCTGTGACCGCCATTTTTTCTACCCATTATAGGCCTAACTCTCTTGGGCTCTTATTAGTATAGTATAGTAGATATATATATATATATATATAATTGTTAATTAATGATATGATATATGCATCTGAAAATACGTGACCACGTCAACACCAAGAATAGAGTCGCCGTTGAATATCATTGCACTCCCTACTTCCAAGCCAGTTGAATAGGAGCGGCAATTCATCTGGTATCTGCATCCCCTACTTTTGTTCCCATATCTTTATTATCTTCAACTTTCCCAAAATCCCTAACTCGATCATACACGAACACTCTTTGACGGTAATCTTTTCCTAACAATAAGCTTTACTTATCTTCAACAACGTAACTCTCACTCTTTCTCTTGACCATGAATTCTCACAACTTTCTCATGGTAAATATCTGCATATATGCATATATGCTTTTTATTATTTTTACCCCATTTTATGTTCATCTTATTTTCAACCATGATGGTATTGTTGATGCGTTTTTAGCGTCTGTAGGTATCCAGAGATCTGTTGTTTATTTACAACTTTCTGTTGAGATTTTACCTGGGATATATCGATGGAAATCATGGAAGAAGACAATGATCACACGACCAAGGATGGAACAGTGGATATACGTAACAAGCCTGCTAATAAAACTAAAACTGGAACATGGAGTGCCTGCCCGTTTATTCTTGGTACGATGAATCTTCAATTCCTTCTTTTATCATCATCATCATATCCCCGGCCTTATAATAATGTGTGGGTTTGACATATAAATTCATATTTCTCACGAATTGGGCATGCATGCAGGCACGGAGGGATGTGAGAGGTTGGCGTACTACGGTTTGAGCACTAATTTAGTGAACTATCTTCGTCAACAGCTCGACCAAAATAATGTCACGGCATCAAAGACTGTCACGAATTGGCAAGGAACCTGCTACGCCACACCTTTGCTGGGTGCCTTCCTCGCTGATTCCTACCTCGGAAGATATCGAACCATTGCATGTTTTTCTACCATTTATGTCCTCGTAAGCAATTCATCATATTGTTTAGTTTTCCTTATGAAGGAAACCGTCGCCATGACCTTAGGGTATGCATTAGCAAACCTCACTTGCAAATTAAAGACAAATCAACCAAGGTTACTCTGACCGACCCAAACCATAAGTTCTGTTCTTCCCAAGGAGGACTAGCTCAAACTAAAAAGACCAAAGACCAATAAATTACTCTTATGCAGGGAATGGGCCCGTAAGGCCAATAGGTTGCTCACTCCAAGGCCATCTCAAACTAAAAAGACCAATAAAGTATTCTTGTAGGGCTTGTAAGGCTAATAGGCCCCTCCTTAAGGAAAACTAAAAAGACCAAATAAACTCTTCCAGGGAATGGGTCCGTAATGGGTCCGTAAGGCCAGACAGGGAATGGGCCGTAAGGCCAATAGGTTGCTCTGGTAGGAAACTGAGCCTATTGGCCAATCTCCGTAGGGGAACCAAGCTAGTTGAAACTAAAAAACTAAAAAAAGTTACTCTGGTAATGGGCCCGTAAGGCCAATAGGTTGCTCCGGTGGGAAACCAAGCCTATTGGCCAATAGGTTGCTCCGGTGGGAAACCAAGCCTATTGGCCAATAGGTTGCTCCGGTGGGAAACTAAGCCTATTGGCCAATAGGTTGCTCCGGTGGGAAACCAAGCCTATTGGCCAATAGGTTGCTCCGGTGGGAAACCAAGCCTATTGGCCAATGGGTTGCTCGGTGGGAAACCAAGCCTATTGGCCAAACTAGGTCGCTCCTGTGGGAAACCAAGCCTATTGGCCAAGCTAGGTCGCTCCTGTGGGAAACCAAGCCTATTGGCCAATAGGTCGCTCCGGTGGGAAACCAAACCTATTGGCCAATAGGTCGCTTCGGTGGGAAACCAAGCATGTTGGCCAATAGGTCGCTCCAGTAGAGAAACCAAGCCATGTAGGCCAATCTGTCGCTCCAGTAGGAAAACCAAGCCTGTTGGCCAATCCGTCACTCCAGTAGAGAAACCAAGCCATGTTGGCCAATTCGTCGCTCCTGTAGGGAAACCAAGCCTGTTGGCCAATTCGTCGCTCCAGTAGGGAAACCAAGCCTGTTGGCCAATACGTCGCTCCAGTAGGGAAACCAAGCCTGTTGGCCAATACGTCGCTCCAGTAGGGAAACCAAGCCTGTTGGCCAATACGTCGCTCGTGTAGGGAAACCAAGCCTGTTGGCCAATACGTCGCTCGTGTAGGGGAAACCAAGCCTGTTGGCCAATACGTCGCTCGTGTAGGGAAACCAAGCCTGTTGGCCAATACGTCGCTCCTGTAGGGAAACCAAGCCTGTTGGCCAATACGTCGCTCCTGTAGGGAAACCAAGCCTGTTGGCTAATACGTCGCTCCTGTAGGGAAACCAAGCCTATTGGCCAATAGGTCGCTCCTGTAGGGAAACCAAGCCTGTTGGTCAATAGGTCATTCCTGTAGGGAAACCAAGCCTGTTGGCCAATAGGTTATTCCTGTAGGGAAACCAAGCCTATTGGCCAATAGGTTACTCCTGGAACTAGGCCATCTCAAACTAAAAAGACCAATAAATTGCTCTGGCAGGGAATGAGCCTATTGGCTAGCTAATAGGTTGCTCCTGTGGGGAACCAAGCCTTTTGGCCAATAGGTTGCCCCTGTAGAGAAGCCTTTTGGCCAATAGGTTGGGGACCGGCACAAATCAAGAAGGCCTCATGCTAGGGATCAACTCAAACCAAGGCCCCTGGCCTCGCATTAGGAGTTGAATTTATATTAGCTTGGAACAATGTGGTCATTAAGCCAATGGATGGCTTGACCAACGATTTAGTTTAGTTTCATTGTTTGTCAAGTATATGTGGGCTAATTTTGGTGCTAAATATATATATATATAGGGAACGGCTTTGTTAACTATGTCTGCTTCCATCAAGGGGCTAAAACCAACGTGTGATACAGAGGCTTGCTACCCGACATCGATGCAATCTGCAGTAAGCTTTGTTGCGCTCTACCTAATTGCTTTTGGAACTGGTGGGATCAAACCCTGCGTCTCCTCCTTCGGGGCTGACCAATTTGATGACAACGACCCAAAGGAAAAGGAAACCAAGAGTTCCTTCTTCAACTACTTTTACCTGTCAATCAATTTGGGTGCTCTGTTTGCTTCCTCGGTTCTTGTGTGGCTTCAAACCCATGTGGGATGGGAATGGGGGTTTGGCGTTCCCGCGGTCACCATGGCAATTGCAGTGTTGTGCTTCTACGCAGGTACTCGCCTTTATAGGTTCCAAAAACCCGGAGGAAGTCCCCTCACTCGAATATTGCAGGTTTTGGTTGCATCTATTGCGAAAGCCCGCATAAGAGCCCCTGCTGATAAGTCTCTTCTTTATGAGACTACCGATGTAGAATCCAACATCAGGGGGAGTCGCAAACTCGAGTACACCTATAAGTTTAGGTAAGTAACCACAAAATTACAAGCTAACTTCTAGCCGCGCATATTGACCTTCTTAGTTTAATCGAGCTATTCACATATGGAAAACTTAGGTTGGTTTATGTCCCCTTGACCTTTTGTTGACTAGGGTCACAAGGTTTGTTTACTTGTCACTCAAACAAAATTATACTCGGGGGCAACTCGCCAAGACCGTTGATTTGATAACTACAATATTACAAGTTTGACTTTCTACCAGAGCTACCTATTGGGTGGTTTGAACTGGTGTACCATATATGAATAGCCTAAGCAACTTTTACCTTCTTGTGCTCTTTTATTGACTAGGGTCACAAGATAGAGTTTAGCAAATATAGGGTTCTGACCAGGTGTGAACTAGACTTCCCATGCAAAGCGAACCTGCGAACGGAGGAATGCAGTAAAATTATTACATGAATGCACCATGTTGATGTGCATTCATGTAGAACCTATGGTGCATTCTTCAGAAGTTCGTAAATTTGCATGAGAATGTTGGTTCACATTTGAATATATATATATAGTTGGAATAGTTGTCTTGGAACTAATTCTTGAGGCCTTTAATGATTTGTTGGAAGTCAGGTTCTTTGACAAGGCTGCAATTGAAACCGAACATGAAAGGGGGAGAGGAAGAGTGACTCCATGGAATTTGTGCACCGTGACACAAGTGGAGGAGTTAAAATGCATCGTTAGCATGATCCCCGTATGGGCCACCGGAATAGTCTTCTCCGCCGTGTACAGCCAAACGAGCACCATGTTCGTGCTGCAGGGCAACCGCATGGACCAGCACCTCGGACCGAACTTCAAGATCCCCTCCGCGTCGCTCAACATTTTCGACACCATCAGCGTCATCTTCTGGACGCCCGTCTACGACCAGATCATCATCCGCATCGCCCGACACTACACCGGAAAAGAACGAGGATTCACCACCCTCCAGAGAATGGGGATCGGCCTAGCGATCTCCATACTCGCCATGGTCTCCGCCGGAGTTCTCGAGCTTTTCCGGCTTGACTACGTGAGGAAGCACAACGGCTACGATCTGGAGACGATCCCCATATCCATCTTCTGGCAAATCCCGCAGTATTTTCTGGTGGGGTGCTCGGAGGTCTTCACATTCATCGGACAGCTGGAGTTCTTCTACGATCAGGCGCCGGACGGCATGAGAAGCTTATGCGCTGCCCTGGCTCTGATGACCAACGCCTTGGGAAACTATCTTAGTACGCTCCTGGTTATGGTGGTCACTAAGGTGACGACTCGCCACGGGCAGCTTGGGTGGATTACGGATAACTTGAACCGCGGCCATCTCGACTATTTCTACTGCCTTTTGGCTATCCTCAGCTTTGTTAACTTCCTTTTTTACATCTGGATTGCTAAGTCTTATACTTACAAGAAGGTGGTTCGATGATCGATGATTGAAGTCAGATCAATCGTTTGGTTAGTTTGATCGATTTTCTTGTTTTTGAACCGCCCTTCTCAATTGAAAAAGAGGGCAATATTGTCATCAACATGTAACATTTTCTTGTATTAGCATACTATTGATGGGATATATATAGTAGGAAAATACTGTGTGTACTCTTGTCCTATACTCCATAATTTTAGTCCCACACACAAAATTTTAGACACTTGTATCGGGATCCACATGAAAAAAATAGTTCAGTAAATGCAAAAATATGTCATCTAAAGTTCTTATGAGTAAGTGTTTTAAAATGTCTAACTTTCTCTATGCAATTTTATCATTCTAGATGCAAAACAAACAAAAGATATCAACTATGACAGAGGTACATTATTTATATTTAACATTTGGTATCAAAATCACTTTCAAAATTACCTTTGCAGCGTTATCTTCGATATTATTTCTATTGTGTAGACTTGTTGCCGTTATTTTTGTTTTTCAGTGAGAGGTACGGTTCACGAAGCGGTGATCGTAGTGTAATACAGTGGTTGCGGAACAAACAAAAATAAATTGGGATTGGTAAATACAAGGGCAGGGATTGGAATGAGGGAATTGTTTGAAATCATTGAAGAATATGTATGGAAGTTAAACATCATCCATTCGTCACCAATTCAACCACCATGCCTGCATTTGAGTTGGAGTTCAAATATTTGAATTTGGAATTTCAGAATGATTGCATGGCTTACACACTCACCTTGGCAGGATAACATACTCTGCAGAATCTGCATACCACTCAAGCTTGCCATGGTGTTAGACTTCCTTGTTTTAAAAGGAAAATGCTACTCCCATTTTGTACTCTCAACTTGTACTTTCAAACACAAAACCTTGATGTAGACACTTCTATTGGGACCCACATGAAAAAAATAACTTATCAAAATCCGTCACATCAAGAAGTATGATTAGAGACTACATGTAGTAGAACTCGTTTTAAAAAGATGCCCATTTAATCATCATGAACAATTCATGCATATTTAAACTAGAACGATACACGTTTCGATTGAAAGAATGTTGGTTTTTTTCTTAAAATAATGCACGTTTATCTCAAGCAAATGCATGAAAATATTTTCTACACATTTGCAAAGATATGTCACATTTCTTTTAATTTGTTAACACAAAAAATTAAATATATATTAAAATTCAATATTATGATTACAACGAGTATCAATAAAGTGCGAGTACAAGATCTCTAGATGAGATGGTCATCTTCAAAGAAGAGTTTATATGTATAGTTTGATCTTCGTTGAAAGGCATTCAATCGAGGGTTGGATCAATATGCTTGCACGATCCTATATGGAGGGGGTTTAGAAATATTTTATTTTCGCGATGTTTACAGGATGATCCGATGATTCTAGGATGAATGAAAGTTCCTATTTATTGTTAGCTAAGATTTTTTTTTTTTTTTTTATATACCTAGGGTTTTCACTATGGGACACAATAACTAATCCCCTTGTTGGATTGTAGGCACTTATTTTGGGTAGGACATTGGCATGGAGATTTTATAAGGGTTTTTATAAGTTTAAACTCTTTTTGTATTATCTAATTAAACAAATTAGATAATATCAATATTATCCAAAATATATTTAAATATTTTAAAATTTAAAAATATTCATCCTTATCAAAATAAATGGATGTAGAGAATCCTACTCTACCATAAATACATTCCTAAAATCATGCATAACATCCTAATTAAATAATTTCCCTTATTTTAATTACTATGTGTTTGCCCTTATTAATTACTTTCCTATTAATTAATATTAATATTACCGAAATTATCTCATCCATCCAAATCTATAATTTCAATGACTACGATTTGTCCTTTCGTTCCCATGAAAAAGGTGTTCTCTTATATATATATATATATATATATATATATATATATATATATATATATATATATATATATATATACACACACGCACACACACACACATATATATATATGGGCGCACTCCTGTGCGAATAGGCTCCCTAGAGAGAAGTACGAATGCATGCCGTCCATCCACGTGTCCAGATCAACGAATCAGATGTAATTTTAAAAAAACGCAGTGACTTTTTCGTAAATAACTCAAAATTTGGTACATGTAAATGTGTTATAAATGCAAGTAGTCGGTGTACCTTTTTAAGTAAAAAGTGCAGGTAAATTCACTTACTAGTGCACCTAGTTTCACCTATAAGTGCAAGTAATTTTACCTTGTTAACATTTGTGCACCTAGGTGCAACTACTTATAACTATAGATGCACCTAGTTATAACGTCAGGTGCACTTAGTATTAATGCTCAATGTAAATTTTACTTGCACCTATAATACATTTTACATGCACTTGTAATACATTTTACTTGCACTTACAAGTACACTATTTTCACCTACAAGTGCATGTAATTTTGCCTTGTTAACATTCATTGATCGGGTGCACCTACTTTCACCTACAAGTGAATGTAATTTTGCCTTGTTAACATTCATTGATCGGGTGCACCTACTTTCACCTACAAGTGCACCTAATTATAACTATAGGTGCACCTACATCTGGACACGTGGCACGCGCTGAATTATTCGCATTTCGCTCTTGGGCGCGCCATTCGCACCAGAACGCAAATCTCTCTCTCTCTCTCTCTCTATATATATATATATATATATATATATATATATATATATATATATATATATATATATATATATATAGTTGAGATTAGGTGCGAAGGAGGTTAGAACAACACACATCTGGAAGGAAGAAGCACAAGCTAAAAATGCTGCACATTAAGTGTTAGGAAAACGCAACTTAAGTGTTGGAACAACGTACCTTAAGTGTTAAAATGACGAACCTTAAGTCTTAGCATCACGCACCTTCAGTTTATAAAAATAGCGCACACAAAGACGCACCTTAATAAGGAAAACCATGCACTTAAGGCTTTAGACATATGCACTTTAAGTTTCAACAAAAAAACGTACCTTAAATTCTTAATTTAAGAACTGAGGTACCTTAAGCATAAAAACTATGCACCTAAGAAGAAAAACCATGTACCTAAATCTTTCGACCAACGCACCTTTAGTTTCAACAAAGAAACACAACTTAAGTTCTCAACCGAAACATTGACGCAACACCTTAAGCACAGAAACTGCACACCTTAAGAAAGAAAAATAATGCACCTTAAGAAGGAGAACAATGCACCTTAAGTTTGACCAATTTGCGAAAAGACCAAATTGCCATCGCATTTTTTATTATAAAATTTTCTTCAATTTGGGCTGTTGATTTTGATTAGATCAAAGGCTGAGATTAAACCACATCTTTTACCTAAAGCTTATTATCGCATTTGATCTCCACACACACACATAATTCTTAAATAATTGTTTTTAAAAAATCTTTTAATTTTTTTTTTAAAAAGACGGACGCCTAGCGATACATGATGGATACAACTATTCATTGTGTGTATTGTTTGACAACCAACTTTGGGGTTACACCTAGAGACAATTCTAGTCAAGTTAGTCAGGCAATTGGCTTGGTAACCACAAGGTTCCAAGTTCAATTATACTCCATGTGTGAGAACTTTCTTGGTTTGAGGTGATCAACTATGGACAATTTATGTTAGTTTAGCTTCTTGTGATCCTTTGCCGACTAGAGTCACATGGCGAGCTTCACCTAGTGGCACTTTTGGATGGGTAGCAATTGTGAGTTTTCCCATAAATTAAAAGTGTAATAACATCCATAGACAAGAGTAGTGGATTGGATGAGTTTTTCAAGATGAGCTGAATAAAGGGAAAGCGCGCAGTCATTATTCAAAATTGCACTCTAGATGAAATTTTTCTTGTGATCCTCGACAATTAATTGAGCCCGCCCAGGTATTCGGCTGGCGAACTGTCACCTTGGCGCAAGCTCTGGAACTGGGCGAGGAAGTTCAGGCAGCGAGCTCTTGTGGATGACCCTAACGCTGCCGTGACGGAAAGCCACACCTCTCGGGACGTGTTGCGGCCGACCGCGAGGTACATAACCTCGTCGGAAAGAGACGATATGAGGAGGGATAGTATCGCCTGATCTTGCTACACCCAGAATGAGTAGGCCGGATTCTGGGTGGTGGTGGCGACCGTTGCGCCAGACGCGTCATCGCCGGTGGTCTCGGTGGGCAGCACTGCCGGCGGACATGGAAGATCGCCGTCGACGTAGCCAAGCAACCCTTGGCCATGGAGAAAAGGAATCAGTTGTGTCCTCCAGAAGAGGAAGTTCCTCGTCGTCAGTTTCAGCGATACAAAATGATGCGCTGATGTTAGAGACGTCGGAGTCGCCGGCGTTCCAGTGGGGATAGCGGCAGTTACGGTTCTTTCACTCGAATTTGTCGACATAAAATTTGACATATTTGGGAGAGAGAGAGAGAGAAAACTCAGTCTGATACCAAATGAGATTATCGTTATTGATTCAACCAAAACGTTACACAGACACAAGGAAATTAGAACTCCTAACTACACCTATAGTTGGAGACTAATTCCTAACCATAGAATATTAGAGCTAGACGAATAACAATAATAATAATAAATACATTATTACTCACAACGAGGAGGTAAACCAACCTTGTGCCAAATAGACCTTAAAATTTCTTTATTATATATTTATTGATTACTTATAAAGTGGTTTATCTCGACGAGTTAATTATATAGAAGATATCATAAAAATAGTTGAATAACACTATTTTCCCCTCCTATGTTGGCTACTATGGGTTTAAAAAATAATCTACTTAAAGCTCTGTTTGGCAGAGTTTATTTTTTAGGAGCTTATACCTTATTTTAAATTATTTTTTGGATGGCTCTGTGAAGAATGCCTATAGGCGTATTGTTGGAGACTAATAGAATAATCCACCTGTGTTTGATAAGTGGGTTTTAATGTGGAAATTAAAAGTCCCTCCCAAGTGGAAGACGTTTTTGTGGAGAGCCATTTGTGATATTTTACACACAACCACTAATTTGATTATTAAAAGGGTTGAAGTGGATCCAATATGCCCAATGTGTGCTTTAGATCATGAAGATGTGTTACATGCTTTAGTGCTCTGTGAATATTCTACACTTGTTTGGAATATAACACAATTGCCTATCACTAATATTATTGCAGATTCTTTTACAACATGGCTAAAAGGGGCTTTGGCGGTCTTAACGGAGGAGCAAACCCGGTTGATGGTAGCCGTGTTATACCATATTTGGAGGACCCGCAACTCAGCCGTATGGAAGGGGTCTATGATGCGGCCTGCCGATGTTGGCAGAGTGGCAGCCGCAACTTTGCAGGCCTACGGCACTGCCTAGTACCACCAGACACAGCCGGCTCCGGCTTTGGCGCCACCCACCGAAACGGATGGCGGTAGACCACGATGCTACGTGGACGCAGGTTTCCATCACGACACGGGCGAGGCTACGTACGGTATAATACTTGTTGCGCTGGACGGCTCTTTTGTGGCAGCAAAAAATGGCAAATTACCCGTTTGTTTCTCACCACTTATGGCGGAGGCACAGTCATATAAGGAGGCATTATCTTGGCTGCTTGAACGGAACGACACATCAGTAAGTTTACTCACGGATTGCATGGTATTGACTACAACTATGCGGCACCATGACACACCAATTCATTCGTATGTTGGGGTCACAATTGATCAATGCAGAACACTTATGTCTTTATTTAGTCGTATTTTGTTAAATTATGTTTCTAGACAGATTAATTTACATGCGCATACTTTAGCTTCGTTAGCTTTTACACAAGATCAAGCTATGTACTGGGATTCTATCCCTCCTGACGCTATTATGGCTTTGATTCATTAATACAATCGCCAGATTGATTTAAAAAAAAAAATTACTAATAAGCAATAAGCTCTATTTGGTAATATTTCCAAAATAAGTAGTATAACTTAAAATAAGAGCTTATTTTCCATCTTTATCCTTACTATTTTAAATCAATGACATCCTTTACCCCTCCTAATTAAAACCGTTTGGCTATATATATATATATATATATATATATATATATATATATATATATATATATATATATATATATATATATGATGAAATGTGATTCTATTCCAATTCAGTTACAGAGAGAGACTAATGCTATAGATAAAAGCTACACGTAAAAGTCTCCTGACTAATAGACTATTCTAAGCTGACTAGTCTAACACCACATATTAAATACTTTATTACAAGAGGAATATAATCATAATAGTAAACATATTATTCACACACCCCCTCAAGCACAAGGTGGGTGTGCTACCACATTGAGCTTGTCACGAAGAAGCTGGAAGCGCGGGCCCGGGAGTGGCTTGGTGAAGATGTCTGCAAGTTGATCTTTAGTAGACACAAAATTGACAACAAAATCCCCAGAAGCGACTTTGTCTCGTACGAAATGATAATCTATTTCCACATGTTTTGTTCGAGCATGAAAAACTGGATTAGCACAGAGATACGTGGCTCCCAGATTATCACACCACAGAGTAGACGGCTGACCAGAGTGTAAGCCCAGTTCCTGTAAAAGAGACACAACCCACGTAACCTCTGCGGATACATCTGCAAGAGCTTTATACTCTGCTTCAGTAGACGATCTAGCAACTGTGCGCTGTTTTCTGGATAACCACGAGATGAGGTTGGAACCAAGGAACACAGCATAACCACTTGTACTCTTTCGGTCAACTGGACACCCGGCCCAATCGGAATCTGAGAAGGCATGCAGAGCAGTCGATGTAGACGGAGATAAACGCAGACCATAGTCTTGAGTACCTTTAACATAACGGAGAACTCGCTTCAGAAGACCCCAGTGATCGTCTGTCGGTGAGTGCATGAACTGACACAGCCTATTAACTGCATATGATAAGTCGGGCCGTGTGATTGTTAAATATTGCAAAGCCCCCACAATACGACGATACTGAGTCGGATTGTCATACGGTTGATCAGAAGGGGAAACAGCTTGAGTGACCGCGGCAGGTGTGACTAACGGCTTACAATCACTCATACCTGCACGTGTGAGAGTATCACCCATGTAACGACGTTGTGATAGTAGCAATCCCCCGTCTACCTTCACCGTTTCAATGCCCAAGAAGAATCCAGGTGTCCCCAAGTCTCGAATCTTGAATGTCGTGGATAATTGCTTGAGAAGAGTGTCAATAAGCGCGGAATCATTTCCCAGCATGATTATATCATCCACATACACTAATAAAAAAACCCGAGATGTACCAGTGGTATAATAAAAAAGCGAAACATCCGTCTTGGATGCTAAAAAATCTGTAGAGAGTAAGAAGTCATGCAACCTCTTGAACCAGGCCCGAGGTGCCTGTTTGAGGCCATAAAGAGAGCGCTGTAGATGGCAAACGTGGTCCGGGTGCGTGGGATCTTCATACCCAGGTGGCTGCTTCATGTAGACAGTTTCAGCTAGATGTCCATTCAGGAATGCGTTATGAACATCAAGCTGCCTTAAAGTCCAGTTATATGACACAGCAAGAGAGAACAACAACCGTACTGTAGTCGGCTTAACAACGGGACTGAAAGTGTCGAAAAAATCTTCCCCCGCGACCTGATTAAACCCCTTGGCCACAAGCTTCGCTTTATATCTCTCAACGGACCCATCTGCATTGCGTTTAGTTCTAAATACCCATTTGCACCCAATTATGTTCATATGTGATTCTGCTGGGACTAATTGCCAAGTATTGTTGTGAAGGAGTGCATTAAACTCCTGGTCCATGGCATCACGCCAATGCGGGTGCCCAACGGCTTGAGAGTAGCAGGTTGGGTCTACAGTTGCATTTAGAGCGTGAAATTCTTCATCCGTACCATGTGTCATACGTCGAAGGCGCATAGTGAGAGGCACGGGTGGAGCCGGTGGCTTTCTCCGCCGTCCCCTTGCCGGTGGTCTAATAGCCAAGGGCGCGGGTTCACTAGCCAAGGGTATGGGTTCCGGTGCAACCACAACCGGTGATATAGATTGCGTTACTATGGGGCCAGCTGCCCAAGGTGTAACGGCTGCAACTTGTTGCGGTGTGTGCTGCACAACTTTATCTGAAAAAGGAAAGGTAGTTTCGTCAAACCGGACATGACGACAGACATAGATTTTTCCAGTTGTTAAGTCCATGCATCTATATCCCCTATAGGACGGTGGGTAACCTAAGAAGACACAGGGCGCGGAGCGATACTCTATCTTGTGGCGATTATAGGGCTGTAGATAGGGATAGCACCGGCACCCGAATACTCGTAAAAAGGTGTATGGGGGAGATATATTAAAGAGACGTGAGTATGGACTGTGGAACTGTAGAACGGCAGACGGCATGTAGTTGATTAAAGTGGTGGCAGTTTCAAAAGCATAGTCCCAGTATTGTAGAGGGACTTTACTTTCAGCGAGTAGAGCTAACCCGGTTTCAACTATGTGTCTATTCCGGCGCTCTACCCTTCCGTTCTGTTCGTGCGTGTAAGCACATGACTGTCTATGGTTTATACCTAGGGATTGAAAAGTGTTATGTAATTTGCGATATTCGCCCCCCAGGTCGGATTGAATGGATTTGATAGAACGCGAGAATTGCCGTTCTACCATGACTCGAAACGACTCAAAACATTTGTATACATCCGTCTTTACCCGTAAAGGATAAAACCAGGTAAAGCGGGAATAATCGTCTACAAACAGGAGAAAATACCGAAAACCAGTACTAGAAATAACGGGAGATGGTCCCCAAACATCTGTGTAAAGTAAATCTAATACATTTGCACTACTAGAATTGACCCTATCTAACGGGAATCGACAAGATTTCCCGAGATGACATGCGGTGCAAACGCCAACAGCTTTGGATTTATTGTCAACCGGACATGTTTGGAGAATTTTATTTAGGACTCGATTATGTGGGTGGCCAAGTCTGCGGTGCCACATGTCCGGAGTGGTTCGGGAACTTATGAATGCGAAACGTGACCGAGACAGCGGAAGTGTGTATAGCCCTCCAGAAGTGGGCCCTTTAAGCAGGGTTGCCCGGGTGATTGAATCCTTCATAAAAAAACAATCTTTGTGAAATTCAAAGAATACATTATTTTCGTTAGTGAATCTTTGAACTGAAAGTAATGGAACAGATAATTCGGGAACATGTAATATATTAGACAATTTAAGAGGCTTAGACACGGATGGAATAGATGCAGAACCAACGCGTGAAATAATCAAACCTGTGCCATTACCGACTCTTAGAACGTCATTCCCGTTGTACTCATCAGATTGAGACATCATTGACGCGTCGGGCGTGGCATGAGCGGATGCTCCCGTATCCGGGAACCAATTACCAACTGCACTTGTTGCGGACTCATCTCCAGTGACCGTGAGATTGGCCTGGGCAGGCGGTGCCGGAGCGTTGTAACGCTTGAAGCAGTGTACGGCAGTGTGGCCGAGAGCCCGACAAATCTGGCACTTCGGCGAATTTCCACGACCATTGCGGCCGCCACGTCCATTCCCGCCACGACCTCCTCGGCCGCGTCCACCACGGGAATTCCCTTCGCCATTGCCGCGTCCGCCACGAGCAGTGTACAGACCGGAATGCGCGACTCCAGAGGCCGGCGCCGGGTAATCATCCGCAAGTATGAACTCTTGCGCCTGTAAAAAATCCGAGAGCTGCGGGATGGTGATAGGATTACCTGAAACTGTTAACGAGGCCGCCATGGCCCTGAACTCCGGGCGTAGACCCCGGAAAAGGAACAAATTCCGTTCGTCTAATGATACCGGCCGACCAACGAGCGCGAGGTCTTCGACTAGACGCTGCGCACGGCCTAGAAACTCTGCCGGTGAGCTGTTGCCCTGACGCAACGATTGGAACTGCCCAAGTAAATTTAGGCAACGCGCACGAGTCGACGAACCGAGATCGGCAGTGATGGACTGCCAGACCTCACGCGATGTGTTCCTACCAACAGCCAAGTACATCACCTCTTCTGATAGGGATGAAATCAGAAGAGAGAGAATGGACTGATCTTGCTGTGTCCACAACCTGTACGCTGGATTTGCCTGAGGTACGGTCGTGGTGGCGCCGGAGGCGTCGGATGGCAGAGAGTCGATCATCGGCGGTGGGCAGGGGGTTTCTCCGTCTACGTAACCAAGCAGACCCTGTCCCCAGAGAAAGGGCACGAGCTGTGTGCGCCAAAAGAGGAAATTCCGGGAGGTGAGTTTGATGGAGACGAAGTGGTGGGCTGTAGATAGGGTGTTTGTAGTGGTGGCCGACGGTGGTGCGCCGGCGGACACAGTCCTCTCAGAGGAGTTTGTCGACATCGGAGGTGGAAAGGGGTGGTCGACGGTCGGGAGAGGATCAACGATAGGGAGGGAGAGAAAAGTGGAGGATCTAACCTACGGCTTAGCTGATACCAGATGAAATGTGATTCTATTCCAATTCAGTTACAGAGAGAGACTAATGCTATAGATAAAAGCTACACGTAAAAGTCTCCTGACTAATAGACTATTCTAAGCTGACTAGTCTAACACCACATATTAAATACTTTATTACAAGAGGAATATAATCATAATAGTAAACATATTATTCACATATATATATTGAAAACCAAACACGAAAAGCTTCATATATTACTTAAGTCATTACAAAGAGCATGAAAAATAAAAGAAGGGTCGGTATCAAACCAAAATCGACTACCTTTCGAAAGAGAAGCATCCCTAGCTAATAAGTAAGCCACCGTATTCACAGAACGCTTTACAAAACAGAGTCTAACATTTGAAAAAGAAACTAACATATTATTTATATCATTCTCCTATATTTTTATTCATCATCTTCTGCAACTCTTCACTACCCAACAACTCCTTAAAGTTCCAACTCAATCGTCCATCAACGAAAATTTAAGTGAGACCTCTATTGAGATGAAAGAGATTTGCAACAATATTGCTACTTCATTATGGGATGCTAGATCATGATTATGCTAATAGTTTCATTTCAAAATGTTAAATTTTAATACGTAAACAAACCTATTTAAATTTTATGAAAATTTCATTTTTAGCCTTTTTTACATTTATCAACTTATCAAAAAACTAATTTTACCAAACACTTATAATCAGCTAACTTAACAGCTCTTCAGTTTTCAGCTTTCAACTACATTTTCAGCTATGTTTACAAAACATAGCCTTAATAATCAAATATAAAAAGTTCAATTAGCTAGATTGTCTGGCAGAGTCTATTTAGGACTAGGGGTGTAAATGAGCCGAGCCGCTCGCGAGCACCTCGTGAGCGATACGGTCAAAGCTCGGCTCGAGCTCAGTCAAAATCGAGCTCGAGCAGCTCGTTTGATAATCGAGCTCGAGCCGAGCCTAGATATTCTAGATATTCTAGGCTCGTGGCTCGTCGAGCTGCTCGCGAGCCGTATAATATATAATATAACATAATATAATTATAATATATAAAAATAACAATTTAAAAGTTCAAGATCAAGCTCGAACTCAAGTTCAAGATCGAGTTCGAGCTCGAGCAACTCGAAAATTGCCGAGCTCGAGCATCAGTTCTTGAGATCGATCGAACTCGAGCTTGAGCTCGAGCCGAGCTTCCATTAACGAGCTCGAGCTCAAGCCTACCCAGACTCGAGCTCGGCTAGGCTCGTTTACACCCCTATTTAGGACCATATAGCTTATTTTAAGCTACTAATAAGCTATAAGTTATGTTTCAAAAATAAACTAGTAGCTTAAAATAATATCTTATTTTGAAATGCTACCGTTTCAAAAATAAGACATTGGTTTCTAAACTTTTTTTTTTCCATCTTTATATTATCCTTATTATTTTAAATAAATGACATCTTTTGCCTCTTCCAATTAAAACTTTTTTGGCCTTTTCTCTTCTCCTATTTAATTTTGAAGAAAAAGACATTTTATTTTTCGATTATAAGCTTTACTCGGACCACTTGGAATCGTTACCAAATGAGCCCCATCGTATGACTATGATTATATCTCTAAAATCCTCCTTACAATTCTATACAATTATATGAGTTCTATAATGTTTTATAAGATTCTATAAATCTCTACACTTAAACGATGTTAAATTTTAATAGGTAAACGAACCTATTTAAATTTTATAAAGATGTCTTTTTTAGTCTTTTTATATTTATCAGCTTATCAAAATGTTAATTTTACCGAACACTTTTAAGCATAATCAGCTAGCTTAACAGCTCTTCAGTTTTCAACTTCTATCTTATAGCTTTTCAGCTTTCAACTAGGTGTGTGTAGCATCACTCAAAAGAGTTTATGTTACATTAGGTTAAATACAAAAAGAGTCCAATACAATAATGACACGTCATGAAAAGATAAGTTTAAAAGGAGAATGTAACAACATTTATCAAATAAAGTAATTTCAGATCAGCGTCTAACGTTATCCGTAAAGATTAGACGCTATCCGTAAAGATTACTTTGTTATTTGTGTTTATCTTTTTCTTACTATTTGATCCAATTTCTTGTTGTTAGAGCCCATAAAGGTATAGATAAATTTGACTAAATGTAGTATAAAATGTAGTCTAATAGTTCTAAGGACAACAAGTTGTTTCCAAAGATCCAAAAGTAGGTGTGTGAGTTTTGTGGTGTTTAAGACTATCCAATTCTCCTTTATTCTATAAGCACATAAGAATTTCTCACTCTCATAATTTTAAAATTGCTATATCATTATTGGTCATTTGGTCTACAATATATTGCTTGTAGGGTTTTTTCACTCTCCTCTTTTGCTAAAACTCAAGGGGTAGAAAAGAAAAGAATAAGAAGAAAAAGGGAAGAAAACGAAAAACCCAGAAAAAGAACGGACGGGCTCTAATATCGAACGCCGGTGACCCGACCCGTCAAAGTTGAGCGCTCCGTATATCCACCATCACCGGCCGGCGGTCTTTGTTCCGAAATCTTCCATACTCGAACATACAGCGTATGTTTGAGTGTGTATCTGTACAAATTGGTATGAAGTTTATTTCTATATACTTGTATATCTCTAGCTAACTGCTCTTTACTTTCGTTTTCGTTGAGATCTCGCTGTATATGCACACATGCACCATATATAGGTTATATACATATGTATTTTGTAGTCTACCAGTGAGCTGAGCATTGAGACGATGTGTATTGGAACAAACTCGAATTCTAGGGTTTCACGTGTTTTGGAAGTTGTACGGATAATTAACTTAGTCGTTCGACTCTGAAGTTACATGGATTTGAGATGAATGGTTTTAAAATGTTAATTTCTTGGAGTTAAATATTGTACTGTAATGGTCTCCAATATTTCGGGAAAGATGATCAGTTTTGTTTTCAGTTTGTTGAATGGAAATAATAACTATTTATTGCGTTCAGTTGAATTTTCATGTTTGATCATATACTTCATTACTTTGTTTTGCTACTCTAAACCTTGGGTGATGTGATTTTAGAATGTAATGAGTTTTGTAATTTAACATCAGAGTTGAATTTGGGGAAGAGTTGATAGCAGAGCTTGGTTGTTGGATCAATGGCTGGATTGAAGCGAAGAGTGGAGCAGGGGATAGTCAAAGGATGTTCAACTGTAGAACCAGAGAAATCTCTTTTTGGGAAGTATTCTGATGCAGAAATGCTTGTTCAGTTGAGAAGAATTGCTCTGGATCCCTGTGATCCAGAAGTTACCCCAAAAAATGTTCGATCATTGTTCAGCCAGACACTAAGAGTGCGAGAAGTCTTGTCTCTCAGCCAGACCGACTGTCCACGGGTAAGTTCAACTTTTGCTATAATTCTTGACGACAATAAACTAACTGTGCCCAACTTTTCTATTGGTTCTGGAACCTGAGAATAGTTCTCAATTTGGAAAAGATAGGCTATATTTTGGACCAAGATCCTTTTAGTTTTCTTGCTCTGGCTAATAACAATCACCATACGAGAATCGTCAGATGATGATCTTAGGGGTTGAAGTTAAATCATAGCCCCAGTGATGAATGAGCTTCAGGAAAAGGCATAGGGAAGCATCTGAAGTACTCTTGAATAGTATGACTTTATGAAAGGGCATAGGGAAGCATTTAGTATTAGGCTAGGTTTATTGTGTTTTGCATCTTTGTATGTCTTTTAAGTTTTAACATAATAACATCTAAACCTTAAGTTTACATAATAGAAATGAATGTCTCTCCTCGTATCTATATTAACAGAGAAAACGAAAGCTTCAACAGTATGTCAAAGAGAAGTTGAGAAGTGCTCCAAAGCTTCCTTTGGAGGTGTTTGACCAAGAAAATGAAGGAAAAAAGAGTAGAAAGCAGTTGACCCATATGTCTACTGTTTCAAGCTTGCTCGGCTCTGTTAAATCAACAAGAAGTTTTCACCCAAAAGTCTCAACTTCACATAGCACAAAGAGCTTATTAACATTTGAGGACAGTTTTCAAGAGCGGGTATTTCCAGAATCCTATCTAGATGCTGTAAATATAGAACCTCCAACCAAGTTTATTTCTCCTTTAATTGACTCTGATGAATCTGTAAATGGTTCAAACCCATTGAGTCCTGTGGACCTAACCCTAACCCCTACTAAAGGGCCCTTGCTGGCCTTGAATGAAGTGATTAACAATTCAAAGTCCTTGGCTACGAAAGGCAAACGTCTTCAATCACCTCGCCGGTCCAGTAGGGTATTAAACTTAATTGGTGATCACTTGCAGAGGATGGTTGTTCCAGTTGGGCCTCGCTTCCAGGCTGAAGTTCCTGAGTGGACTGTACCATTTGGCAATGTAAAAGCTGATAGTGCTGATGGTGATTCTGATGATTCAAGATGGTTGGGAACCAGAGTATGGCCTAATGAAATTGATGATACAAAATTATCTACTAGATCCATTGGGAAAGGCAGAGAAGAATCTTGCACTTGTCAAACCCCTGGTTCTGTTGATTGTGTTAGACGCCATGTTCTTGAGGAAAGACTCCTTCTGCAATGCGATATTGGCCCTGCTTTCGCAACCTGGAAATTTGATCAAATGGGGGAACAAATGATGAAGTCGTGGACAGTTAAGGAACAACAGATTTTTCAGCCATTGGTGAAAATCAAACTAGAGACGAATGGAAAAAACTTTCTGAAGCATGCCCTGAAATCCATCCCATCTAAATATAGGACAACCGTAATAAATTTTTACTTCAATGTGTTTCTCCCTGGACGCATTGGTTTGCAAACAAGGATGTCATCTGAGGTGCAAGTTGACACTGATGATGATGAGGCTGGTGATTCTAATTACTTGCATGTGCCTAACAGATCCCATGGCAAAACTGGTATGCCTGTGAAGTCTAATGATGTGAAAAAAACTCGATACTTGCGTGTCAGGACTTGATTATTAGGACTGGAAGATCAAAGAATATTGGATTAACCTCAGTGCTTTTGCTTGGTAGCTTTGTTATTACAGTGCAGATTTTCATTTTCTACTTTTAGGCATTTAGTGAAAGTCACCCTCCCGGTAGGAGGGTGCTTTGAACCTCAGTCCAGTTGGCCGTGTAAAGGTGGCAATTTTGGCTCGATGTTATTATGATAACCATTCTAAACTGCCATATTGAGGGTTATTTTTGGACATATTTAGTTTCAGTTTGGATTATTAACTGGCTGCAATGGTTGGGATTGGGCAAAGTGTGTTTAAAAGTAATGTTATACTCTCTTAAATTTATCTTCATAATATTCATGATTGATGTGGTGCGGTTTGATTAGATTTCTTGGTATTTGATTATTAGTTTTTCACGCGTATTGCGCGAATGAGATATAAGTACTTCGAAGTATATCAATGTAAGATTATATAGGAGATGTTCATGCATAGGTAATTGAATCTTGAAATTGTTTATTTAAATTAGTAATTTAAAGTATATGAATGGAAGATTTTTTTTGAATGCATATGAATGGAAGATAATATAGGAGAGATTGATTATAATTGTCACAAAAATAAATGTTTGTAACTTTGTAATAATGCTAGTCTAAATGCTTAGTTTGAAAACGATAGTTTAAATAAATACTACTTTTGGTTTGAAGCCCTCTCCAAGTCTTCTTAATTGGTAGCATTGTCATTGTCTTCCTCTTTAGTACTTGTCCTCTTCTTTTTTATTGGTAGTGTGTTGTGTGCAATTGTGTTACTGGTGAAGGTCTTGCTGGGTATATGACTGGGATCTTAGTTGTATTATGAATTCTTTATCTTGCAAATGTGTGTTGATGTTGATATTTCCGTGATAGTTTTTCCCTTACATGTTTCATGTGCAGATGTGTGTCGTTGATTTTCATGTGGAAGTATTCAACAAAATATTAATATTTATTATATTTGTAGAAGGTTCATGAGTTACATTTTGTTCTAGTTTCATAGCTTGTTTACTTGATAGTTGATGTAGCAAAAATAAGATGTGAGCTCGGGTGTGTAATGTCGCCCTCATGGGATTGGGGGCCGGGTTATGGCACGCAATATGCAATCACAAGAAACTAGGCACTAGCATAAGGAAATCAACAAGAAGCTAAGCAAATCATAACGAGATTGAGGCTACGGTAACTAAACAAAATAACACAAACACATATTAACAAGATGTAAACACGAAATAAAGAAATAGGACTCAAGCTAGGGAGTATTATCTTCTAGATATATATCACGACCTAAAGATTGGGGAAAATCACACAACTAAGGAATAGAGGGGATGCACGTAGGAATCTTAGTTTATAAGTGACTCACGTGAGCAAATTAACAAGGATTAGAACAAAGAATTGCCCCACTCTCGTGGTGAATCAACTTCAAGTTCTTCAAGAACACAAAGCATCTAAAACCCCCATTTTTTCTCCTTTTTATAGGAAAAATCAGGTTTATGCAAGAGTGGCTTGGAATGTTGACCCAACTCTCATTGCGGCCAAGATTCCTCCCAAACATGCCAATAAATGTTGTACTCCAAGAATTAACAATATACAAACACAAATCCTTTATAAACTCAAGAACCCTAGCTTAAGAGTTATTCTCCTTTTTGCAATAATCACAAATCAAGCATCAAGATAGAAAATACAACCCTAACTCAAGTCCATAAACTAACTACTCATGATTAAATAGCATAAAGAACACAAAAACACAAGCATTAAACATAAATTTTGCAAAAGAAAGAGATCAGGGAAAGAAAGCTTCTCTATTGACAATGGATGGTGGAATCTTGGAATGTTGGAATTCAAGATTACAAGCTTCAAATGTGTTAAGAAACATAAATCTAAGTCTAATCTAACCTAAAAATATGAAGGAAATGAGTAGAGATGTCTGGGGTTGGAACAAGGTCCAAAACCAGCTAAAAATGACAAAATTCGTGCATAAATAAAGTAGAGCGCAAAATTTGCACAGAAATTACACGGCCACAGCCACGTCCGTGCACTTGGCCGTGTCTTTTTTCCTTCAAAACGTCAGAATTTAGAACTATGGTCTTCATGAAAGTTGTAGCCCTTCCATTCTTCTTTCCAATGGTGCAAAAATCACTTTATTTGAACATTCTTAGGTCAAGATATGGTCCAAAAATCAAACAGTGGTCAGTTTTAGATTATATTGTAAGTTTGAAACTTCAACTTCAAGGACGATTTTGACTCCTGTAGCTTCCTTTTTAGGCTTTCATGTTTTTATAAGAATTGTATCCCTTTGAGTCTTCTTTCCAATGACACAAGAATCACTTCATTTCAACACTCCTAGGCTGAGATATAGTCAAACTACCGAACAGTGGTCGAAATGAGCAAAAATTGCAATGCATTGATCTTTTGCTCCTCTTTTGTTTTGGTTTGCCCAAATGACAAACACCATTGAAAACACCGCTCTTAGGGTCCCTTGGAAGTGTTTTAGCCATCATCTTAGCTTCTCCTTGGCTCCCATTGACTCCAATGTATCCAAAATGCTCCTTTTGACTCCCATGACCACCAAAGTCCATGGAAGTACTCATTTTTGCTTGCAAAGCTTTTCAAACCAAATTCCTTGCAAAATAACACAAATTAATCCTAATCTAATGAAATTTGGAATAATGTATGAGCAAAATGACTTAGTGAAAAGGAGAAAATATAGACAATTACTTATCAATAGTAACAACAATGACTGTACAGGTAGTTCGAATACTAAGTGTTTTTGTTGTCGAGGTCGATGCTGATTTTGCCTTTAATCCATACAGGTTGAGTCTAAAAAATGAAATGAATTGTAAATTTATATTAGTTCTAATATATTTAAAGGATGCACAATAAGTATTTTATATACAAGATCAATGAATATTGCAGCGGGGGCTATTTTTGAAATTTCTTTATTTTTTGAATTTGCAAGATTGATTGTAGCATTGTTGTAGTATCGGCATCTTTCGATGCATCAAGTGTGTCACTATGTTTTATTGCCTAAATTGATTTTTTTAATAATGAGTTTTAAATGTAGCTACATAAGATAATGACCTAGTTACTATTTACATATTATTATCAGCACATACTAGTCCTTTAGGTGTTCTGTTCGAGTTACTTTTGGTACCATTATTGTTGAATGAGTTCTTGTGTATAGATAAATTCCTAGTTTATTTAATAAATAAAATTAGATAAGGTAGTAAAAATTAATACATTTTAAATCATCCTAATAAAGAGATATGATTTATCTTTAAAATGAATTAACAACTGTGATGTAAACCATAAATATTACGGGGGTAGTTTTCTGCTTCAATTTTTTGGATTATTTGAATACGCTCTTTGAGTAAGTTAAGAATAATAAATAGTTAACGAAATATTCCGTTACTAAAGTTTAAACTAACGGAATCCGGAGTTATTTAAGGGAAGAAAATAATATAATAGAGGATAAAGAAGGAAAATCATAAAAAATACTAAAATCTATCTACAAATACACAAATCTAATAAGAGCTAATAAAGTTAGGCTCTTTACGGTAACAAAAAAATGTTGGTGTAATTGTTTGTTTAAATGAATGGTTCATATTATTTTGATTTAGTATAATAATCATTGGGCATTATCTCATTCCCGCAATGAGTGTGAAAAACTAGTCAAAATAATATGAACCATTCATTTCAACAAACAATTACACCAATATTTTTTAGTTCCATTAGGTGCCTAACTTTATTGGTTCATATTATTTTGATTTTAGTATTTCTTTATGTTGGTGTAATTGTTTGTTTAAATGTTTAATTATACATTATGCTCATTATTCATCATATGGTATGTTTGGTTCGTTTTTCAAAAAATGAACATAATTGTATAATTAAACATTTTAATTGTTTTGTTTGGAATATAACAACATTTATAATAATAATATAAATGGTGGTAGTGATAGTAGTGGTGTGAAAATTGAAAAATGACTCCCCAAAAAAGAGGGAAAGTCATTTTCAAGAAAATGAGAGTATTTTATTTTGTCAAAAGTCAAAACACTCTCCCAGGCACACCTTAATCCCTTGGTTAGTTGGTTTTCCCACAATCTTGTTATGCATCTAATGTTCCCTAGTTTAAGTCATATATCTTTGTTATTATTGAATTATTTAGCTTTTTGTTGATTTTCTTTGATTGTTGTGTTACTTACCAAATTAACTCGCCAACTAACTTTGCTGGAGTCAGGGGCTGACCTACAGTGGGGGCAGTTGCCCCCATTCACCCCATCCCCACCCCATATATAATCCTTGTATGTATATATGTATGTATATATAGTACAAGGTTTAGTATAATTAAGTAAAATAAAACAGCTAATGTTAAGAAGGAAGGTTAGGGTTTTGATTTTTTCCTATCACTTGAAACCATATTTTATGGTTGCTATTTGAATAACAGTGACGGTCAAAACAAACATGATATTTGAATAACAGTGGCGGTTATAGGCAAAATAGTTAGCATTTCAAAATATATGTTTTATATCAATAATAAAATGTGTAATTTATAATGTGTTTTTCTATTAAAATTATTTTATCAAATTAATTATGTTTTATATTTTGTTATAAATATTTTTTTTTTTATTTTGAGCTCATATCTAACAATATTTATGGCTAACTTCAATGTGTAATTTATAATGTATTTTCTATTCATAATAAGATGTTTAATTTATAATGTGGTTTCTATTAGAATTATTTTATCAAATTAATTATGTTTCATATTTTGTTATAAATATTTTTTTTTATTTTGCCCTCATATCTAACAATATTTATGGCTAACGTCTTAACTTTTTCATCTTTTTTAAGCTATATCCTTTTCGTTTTAATGTTTCGCCCCCAGTGAAAAAAAAATTCTGAGTCCGCCACCGGCTGGAGTTGCTCAATTCTGGTTGATTTCTTTGTGCTTAGTTTCTAGTACGTTATTGCACAAACTACCTGTACGTGCTTCATATAGCTACATTAATATTGAAGCTGCACTATATATGAAGTAAAAATAGAGGTAACTTTACAAATAGAAATGTAGAACCCAAACAAGTTTTTATTCCCATACGTATTATATTTATAATAAGAAAACAGTACAATGAGATGCACACCAAAAACAAAAAAGTTTAATATTAAACAGAATAATAATTAGCACACAGATAGATGATAGTGATAATAGCAATGGTGCCTGCCGCAGTAGTAGCTACTATAATAGCATTTATTTATACATGCAGCATCTTATTTAGGTATATAATATATATGCACCATGCCAAGATAGATATAGGATATATATAGTTTTTCAGCATTTCTTGTAGCAATAGCAAGTCCTTTTACAGTCTCCACGCTCAGCCCTTTCCCTGCTCTTGCACCAAGAATTGCACCTCGGCTTACTGCACTTACCACTCCACCCTCTCGCCGGCTTTCCGCATAACTTGCCCTTGCCGCCGCCGCCACCACCACCACCACCGCCACCACCACGGCCCCCGCCGCGGCCACCACCACCTCCTCTCTGTGCTTCCGCAGTTTGCACACCTGCCATGGCATACGTGAAAGAAAATTAAATATATAAGTGTTTCTTACGTACTGATGGAATTAATTAACTCGTTTGAATTAACTAATATAAATAAATAAAGACAAAGTATGGAACTTAGGGAGACAAAAGTCTTGTATTAGGAATTCTTGTAGTGATATTACAAGAATTGGTAATGTTAAAGACAACTCGAGGATGAAGATGGAGATGTCCTAAATGAGGACAAAGGATGCTTATCTAAAATAGTAATCCTAACCAAACTTTCGAAGATAGTGTGACCCAAAGAATAGGGCATCGTCCAACTGCTCTCAGAGGTCGACCTCGGGGACTGACTACAAAGGCCGACCTCGAGGAATGACCATGGAGGCCGACCACGAAGGCTGACCCTAAAGGTCGACCTTGCCAGTCGAGCCTCTTCGTCACCTCCGTCTCCAATCAGTCCAATGCCGTAGCCAACCATGGTGGTTGAGCCCGAGCCATGGCCAACCTCGTGGTCAGCCTCGTCCACCCTGGACCGACCTTACCTGGGTTGATTTGCTTTGGTCCAGATCCATTCTTAATATATTCATACATGCTATTGAACAGAACGAGAATCAATCTCGAAAACTAATATAAAGTATTATACTTAGCTTATATATATAGCATGAAATAATCAGGAAAAAAAAAAAAAAAAAGAGATGAAAGAGGGCATATATGAATTAAGTGAACCCACCAAAGGATGCAATGAGAAGGAAGCAGAAGAAGAGGGCTATAAAGATTGTTTTGCTAATCACGGATCTTGCCATTTTTCTTTCTTTCTGTTTGAAATATATATGTCTAGTTGGATGGGATGTGCAAATACAAGTGAATGGGAGGCAGGTATTTATAGGCCTAAAATCCCATCTCTTTCATTATCGTTATAGACTTTTAGAACCAAAAATGCAGGGGACAATGTCCATTATTTTAAAATTTGATGTTCCGTAATATACGAGTAGTTATGCTGTGCATCCGTATGCACCATGCATGGTGCATACGGATGCAAAAACGACGTCGTTTTTATTAAAAACGTGCGTCTCCCCTTAAAAAAAAAAAATTAGGTTTGATTCCCAGCAACAACATTATGTTGTTCATTCATTCTGGAATTTTAGTTCATAGATTATGAAATTTTAGTTCATTGATTTTGGAATTATAGTTCATCGATTCTGGAATTGTAGTTCATCGATTCTGAAATTTTAGTTCATAGATTCTGGAATTTTTAGTTCATAGATTAGATTCTGGAATTTTAGTTCATCGATTATGAAATTATAGTTCATCGATTATGAATTATAGTTCATCGATTCTGAAATTTTAGTTCATATGTTGTTGCTGGGAATCGAACATGAAATTTTTTTTTTAAGGGGATACGCGCGTTTCTAATAAAACGACGTCGTTTTTGCATCCGTATGCACCATGCATGGTGCATACGGATGCACAACATAATGTGTCGTAATATACGTCAATTTCTATTATGGACCAAGGCCCACATAGTATTATTGTGGATTGAAACAAGCAACGAAATACAGTATTCATACTTGTAAGCTATAAAATTTCATAACATAAAATACAAAAATCACAATACAGGATACATAGCGTAACTTAGTATTATATACCTAGTTGATATTGAAAAGATGAGGTAAAGAATTTATACTTATAAGGTACAGAATACATAATTTCATAACACAAGACACAAAAAATCATAACACAAGACATATACACATGTCATATATTTACTTATTTTTCAAATCTGATTTAGGTACATAAATTTGTTCATAGGCAAAAAAATTTCACAACACAATGACATAAGTTTATACCAGCACAACACAATGACATAAGATACAAAATTTTATAATGCAAGATACAAAAAGTTATAACACAAACACATGAACCAGAGTCCATATAGTTCAGTGTGAATCCTGGTACATGGTATAAGATTGGTAATACACAGCATGTACGACAGGCATACCCATTCCCCATTTAAATCCCATAAATTCATTTGACCATGACTAGGTTTGATGGTTAATTTAGTATGTTGGTCGTGGCTGTTGAATCAACTGCTCCTTTTAAAAAAAATATTTATTTGTTTAACCGCATTGAATCTTTCCAATAGTGTTACGTGATTTTTTGTTTTTTTGGGGGCCGGGGAAAATGATGTTCGAGCCGATGATTACGTGGAAATTGAATTAACCATTTGTTAAGCTAAGCTGCATGCATTTATGCAGCAGCCAGCAGACACATTAATCTCTGATTGGATCAAATGGCAATTATGAATTTAATTTCTTTGGTTAAACTGTCATTAGTATGCTTCCATCATGAAAATCTGAAAACGCCATCTTAGCTAAGTATTTCTCATTAATTTACTTTGCACAGTTGCACTAACAGCAAGTTGGCAGATCATGCAACACGCAGCCGCCCGGTGAAGTATGCATACATTTATATTGATCAAGTAATACATGTATTTCAATATTTTATTTTATTTTATTTTATTTATTTATTATTATTATTATTTTTTTTTTGCTTTTTACCGATATGACATAGCTTTAATTTATTCAAAAAAATGAATGAATAGTTTTTATTCTTTATTTTTCTAACACCAATGGATGTATATGTGATAGAATTAATTGAATCGGCTCGAATTAAAAAATTATCGATAATATTAATATATATATATATATATATATATATATATATATATATATATATATATATATATAGAGAGAGAGAGAGAGAGAGAGAGAGAGAGGGTCGAGATTTGGTGTGACCACGGCTTTTCGAGCGATTGTGTGGTCTTGCACTACTATGTTACTATGTATGCATAAATGTATAGTACCACCATGTGCTAAAATATGCAACAAGGTATGGTGGATATGTGCATACATGATGGTGCAAGTCGCACGGTCGCACTGGAACAGGGCGCCGCAAGCATATATATGTGTGTGTAATTCTAGAATCATTCCCTAAGTGAGAATTTGTGGGCTAATATGGACTCTTCATTTGACAAAATCTGATGGATAGGATTTAAGAGGTTTATTTCAACTTTTTCTTTGTTTATTGCGTTAGGGCATTTAGGTATGTAGTTTTTAACGTAGTTTCCTTATATATTATGTTGCGTGATTTTAGGGAATTATAACAAAGATTTTAGGGATTTTTTATTTTTATTTTTTTTCCTTTGTTCTTGTTTTGGTGATTTTCAACGGCGGTGGTGATTGTTTGGCATGGCTTCATGATTTTTTTTTTTTTTTTTTTCAGTTCGTTGGAGTATGCCTTTTTGATTAGGTTTGTTGATGATTTTGTGATTTTAAAAGGGCGGTGCATTGTAGGCCATTAAGTTGTGTATTGCGACACTAGGTGCGGTGCATTTTAGGACTATGGGTTGTGCATTGATGGGAGGGCATTAAGGTATTGGCATGAGGTTATGCATTTGGGATTTTTATTTATTTATTTATTTATTTTTTTTTATTTTTTATTTTTGTCGCTGGGAGGTATTTGGCGGGAGTTGATGCATCATAGAATGTGGGGATGTGAATTGATGTGTTTACTGTGGTGCACCGCAGGACGTTGGGATCGGATGTTGTCCACTGCGTGATCAATTTTGTGAGGTTTAGTGGTTAGGGTTTAGAGTTGATGGTTTAGGGGTTTAAGGTGTTCACTTACAAAAATGTTGTACATATTTGTACCCTTTTAGAGTAAACGTATAGTTGTGCATTACTAGTAGTAAATATGTACATTCTACAAATAAAAATAGGTCTCCTGAGCCCCTATGGCCCTAAATACAAATAATAAATTTTCAGTATACAAATAATGTACTCTTAAAAAAATGAATATTCAATGTGTTAATAATTTTCATTTAATATATATATTAAAAATGTATCTTATGTTCCACCTGGATCATGATCCATGTATAATGATTGCTGTCTCAAAACTCTGAAAGGGGAGATTGGTAGAGGCAACTTTACCAATAGAACCCAAACAAGTTTTTATTCTTGTACGTATTATACTTATATTGGGAAACCATGAGATACACACCAAAAACAAAAAAGTTTAATACTAAACTGAACAATTAATAATTAGCACACATAGATAGATTATAGTGATAGCAATGGTGTCTAGCTGCCGCAGTAAGTGGCTACGATAATAGCATTTATATATATATATATATATATATATATATGCAGCATCTTATTTAGGTATATAATATGTATATGCACCATGCTAAGATTTATAGAGTTTTTCAACATTTTTTGTAGCAATAGCAAGTGCCCCTTCTGCAATCTCCATGGTGAGCCTTTTCCATTCTCTTGCACCAAGAATTGCACATCGGCTTACTGCACATCTTACAACACGCTCTCGTCGGCTTTGCACAGTACTTTACCTTGCCGCCGCCACCACCACCTCCTTTCTGTGCTTCAGCAGTTTCCACACCTGCGATGGCATACGTAAAACAAAATATATATAAATACTTTTTACATAATATAGAACGTACGGGACAAGAATTGATCTCAAGACTTCTAATATATATAAAGCCTTATAGTTATATATAGCATGAAATAATCATGAAAAAGAAGAAAGTGCAGGCGGATCGGATCAGAAAGGGAATATATAAAGTATACCCACCAAAGGATGCAATGAGAAGAAAGCAGAAGAAGAGAGCTATAAAGATTGTCTTGCTAATCACGGATCCTCCTGCCATTTTTATTTGCTTTCTTTCTGCTTAGTTGGATAGGATGTGCAAATCCAAGTGAATGGGAGGCAGCTATTTATAGGCCTAAAATCTCATGCCATCTCTTGATACCACCTTATAAAATTTTGAGACATCGGCTCTGTTTGACAGAGCTTATTTAGGAGCTTATTTATAGCTTAAAATAAGCTATAAGCTCCTAAATAAGCTCTGCCAAACAGAATCAAGGTAGTGTTTCAAAATAAGCTCATAGCTTCCTAACTTTTTTTCTATCTTTATCCTTATTATTTTAAAGAAATGACATAATTTATCCTTCCCAATTAAAACCCTTTTTCCTTCTCCTTTATCTGCAACTTTCACCCCAAATATTATTATTATTATTATTATTATTATTATTATTATTATTATTATTATTATTATGAGATTTGCAATAATATTGCTACTTCATTATGAGATGCTAGATCATGATTATGCTAATAGTTTTATTTCAAAATGTTAATTTTTTTTTAAAGACAAAATGTTAAATTTTAATATGTAAAAAACTAATTTAAATTTTATGAAGATGTCCTTTTTAGTCTTTTTACATTTATGAGATTATCAAAAAGCTAATTTTACCAAACACTTTCAATCATAACAGCTAGCTTAACAGCTCTTCAGTTTTCAGCTCCGAGCTTATAGCTTTTCAGTTTTCTGCTCCTAGCTTATAGCTTTTCAGCTAGGTTTGCCAAACAGAGCTGATCATATTATTGGACGGAGCCACTATGGGGGCAGCTGCCCCTTCCCACCCCACCCCACCCCACCCCTTTATATATATGTATGTATATATACATATATAGCATTAAATGTTATATAAATCCTATATTTATGTTTAAATTGCTAATAGTTTAAGTAGTTCAGTTGGTTGAACTCCAAATTTGATGCTTGAAAATCATACGGTTTCAGGTTTTCTCATTAGTAGCATTTTTCCTTATCTTCACTTGTTTATTTTATCTCTTTCATCCCTTCATAAGATAAATTAAATATGGAGTATTTTTTTAGTCTACATTTTTGAACCATTTAATTAAAATAGTATACAAGTTTATATTATACTTAATCGTATTCGAATTAATTTAGAAAAACTTAAAGATTAAAATTAAAAAGTATTTATGAATATAGTATATTTCATATCTAATTGATTATGTTTCATATTTTGTCATAAATATTTTTACATTTTCAACCCACTAAAGTATATTTCTAACTATCATGTAATGTATCAAAAACATGCTATGATAATTTATATGAATAAGGGTCAAATAGGCAATCGAACTGCACACGATAATGCAATTAGACCACTAAACCTAAAAAATCAACAATTAGGTCCCTAAACTAATCAATTTCAAACAATTCTTCTAATTTGAAGGTTTCCAACAGGTCATCTTCCAAATTAATTATTTTTTAAAAAATAAATTTTAAAAATTAATTATATATTAATTAAAAAAAAAGGACTCCGGCCAGAACCAGTTTTTTTTTTTAATTTAATTTAAATAATTAATTTTAAAATTTATTTTTTAAAAAAATAATTAATTTGGAAGGATGACCTGTTGACGAGTTGGAAACCTTCAAATTGGAAGAATTGTTTGAAATTGATTAGTTTAGGGACCAAATTGTTGGGTTTTAAGGTTCAGTGGCCTAATTGAATTATCGTGTGCAGTTCGATGGCCTATTTGACCATTATTCCTAATTTATAATGTATATATATTTTAACTTTATTATGATTGTTTGATATTTTGTTATAGACATTTTTAATGTTATTTAAACTTCGCCCCTCTCAGATAATACTCTGAATTTGTCCCTGCTAGTAATCATAAGCCACCTGAATCTATGTCCAAGTGCAGTTGAATGAGAAAAATCGCGAGTTGCCTCATCAGTTCTCAAATTATCATTCCTGTTTGTGCATTCTGGGAAAATGAATTTTTCATCGTTTCTAATTGGTCAAAGTCTCTCAATGATGCCCAGAGATCAGTTATCGCATGCGGTGATCATATCACACGTCGATAGCGGGGTGTTAGACTTTTAGAACAACTGGCCAATATTTTAAAATTTGACGTTCCGTAATGTATAGCATGTACGACAGGGATCCCCACTCCCCATCTAAATCCGATAAATTTTATTTGACCATGACTAGGTTTGATGGTTGATTATGGTTAATTTAGTATGTTGGTCGTGGCTGTTCGATCAACTTGTCCTTTTTAATAATTTTTTAAATTTGTTTAACCGCATTGAATATTTCCAATAGTTTTACGTGATGTTTTGTTTTTTGGGTCCGGGGAAAATGATCTTCGAACCGAATATTACGTGAAAGTTGAATTAATTAATTAATTATTTTTTTTTTTGATACGTAAATTTCTCAACTTGTTCTCGATTAATCTAGCATTCAACTCTCCTCCCCTAGAGTTACGGGAGCGGTTCATACCAATTGCCTTTAACTTAGTTTCTTGCCTTATTGTGCGTACAAATTAAAGAGTCTAACCCATGCCCTACTCTAACTTGGGAAGCCCAACTCCATAAATTGGGGAGTCATTTTTTATCAAACTTTCATGAAGACAATAATAGAGCCTAACTTTGATTGATGTTAAAAAGGTGAAAACAACATGGAAAGAGTTTTGTCCACGAAGAATGGGATGGTATGATGAACGACAATTCATCAGACCTTTCCCTGATGTTCTATTTCTTCAAGTTAAATTACATTCTGTCTAGAAATGAACGGGCTGAGGATGGTTGTTTCCGTATGCGCTTTACTCATCACTATTTAAGCATGATTTCACCATTTTTTTTCTCGATATTGACCCATGGACGAGCTTTAGCTATTTTCTATCATTTCCTTTTGTATTTTTAACTTATTAGTTTAATTCTTTAACACTTTGGAATATTGTAATTTTGGTTAGTCGATTTTCCCTTAAGGTTTACTTGAAAATCAGGAAAATGATTTTTGGAAAATGACCCATTTTTCAGAAAACATTTCCATTTTCGGTGGTTGTATTTTAGAAAACTGTTTTGGTGTATTTGGTTCATTTTTCAGAAAATGAGCATAATTGTATAATTGAACATTTTAATTGTTTTGTTTAGAATATAACAATATTTATAATAATAATAATATATAAATGGTGGTAGTACGTGGTGGTGATGGTAATGATGGTGGTGGCAATGGTGGTGTGGAAATTGAAAAATGATTTTCCAAAAAAAGAGGAAAGTCATTTTCCAAGAAAATGATGGTATTTTTCTTTGTCCAAATACACCCTTAATCTTTGGTTAGTTGATTTTCCCACAATCGTGTTATGCATCTAATGTTACCTAGTTTAAGTCGTGTATCTTTAATTTGTTATTGGGTTACTTAGCTTCTTGTTGATTTTCTTTGATTGTTGTGTTACTTACCAAGTTAACCCACCAACTAACTTTGCCTGGGGTTGCTCATTTCTTGTTGATTTCTTTGTGCTTAGTTTCTAGTACGTTATTGCACAAACTACCTGTGCTTCATAGCAACATTAATGTTGAAGCTGCACTATGAAGTAAAAATAGAGGCAACTTTACAACTAGAAATGTAGAACCGTACCCAAACAAGTTTTTATTCCCGTACGTATTATATTTATAAGAAAACAGTACAATGAGATGCACACCAAAAGCAAAGAAGGTTTTTTTTTTTTTTTGAAAGCCAAAAAAGTTTAATATTAAACAGAATAATAATTAGCACACAGATAGATTTTTTTTCAATAATATTGACTCTATTACAATATAATATATGTTTATAACTACTTTCTTAACCGATTGATCTGAAGCACAAAGAGTCAATATCGCTTAAGGCTCGAACCCACAACCTAGCTTCCATATAAGGGAGCACAGATATACAGATAATAGTGATAGCAATGGTGTCTGCCGCAAGTAAGTAGCTACATACTATAATAGCATTTATATATGCAGCATCTTATTTAGGTATATAATATATGTGCACCATGCCAGGATAGATATAGGATATATATAGTTTTTCAGCAATTTACGTAGCAATAGCAAGTCAATTTACAGTCTCCATGGTGAGCCCTTTCCCTGCTTTTGCACCAAGAATTGCACAACAGCTTATTGCACTTTCCACTCCACCCTCTCGCCCGGTTTCCGCAGTACTTGTCTTCGCCACCGCCGCCACCACCGCCACGGTCTCCACGGCCGCCACCATTGTCGTCGCCGTCACCACGGCGGCTGCCACCACCGTCACCGTCACCACGGGGGCCACCACCGCCGCCGCCGCGGCCTCTACCGCCGCGGCCTCTCTGTGCTTCCGCAGTTTGCACACCTGCCATGGCATACGTGAAACAAAATTAAATATATAAATGTTGGAATTAATTAACTCTGAGGTCTGAACTAACTATATAATATCAATAATTAAGGAATAAATAAATAAAGACAAAGTATGAAACTTAGGGAGACAAAAGCCATGTATTAGGAATTTTTGTAGTGATATTACACGAATTGGTAATGTTATGAAAAGATGAGGATGAAGATGGAGATGTCCTAAATGAGGACAAAAATGCTTATTTAAAGTAGAAGCTTAATGAAATCTCCGAAAATAGTGTGACCTAAACAGGATGCAGCCTGAAAATTATTTGAGTCGTGGCAAAGTTTAAATTACGATAATGTCAATTACTACTTCGATTTCATTTCATATGTCCTATTTACTATTTATTGATCAAAATTAACTATTTTTTCTTTGGTTATTTTTCTTTAATATTTTTGTATTTATTTTAAAATTTGATATTTTGTGTTTAATAGTACTTTTAATGTAGTTTTTAAATATATAAATTTGTTATACTAATACTAAATTTAATATTATATAAAATTGAATTAAAAATAACTCGAGTCAAGCCTCGTTAATCGAACATGACACATAAAATAGGACGGAGGGGGTACAAAATATCAAACAGTCATAATAAAGTTAAATTAAAAAATACATTATAAATTACAATAGAATGTTTTTTGTATAGATTACACTAATAGTTAGAGTTGAAGCCAAAAATATTTCTGAGTTGAGACAATGTGAAAATATTTATGACAAAATATGAAACATAATCAATTAGATGAAATAATTTGAATAACACTATATTCATAAATACTTTTTAATTTCTCATGTTACATCCCCATCAAGAAACCTCACCAAAAAAAAAAAAAAAAATACTTTTTAATTTTTTTTTTTTTTTTAGTTAGATCAACTTTAAATTTTTCTAAATTAATTCGAATACAATGAAATATAATATAAACGTGTATACTACATTAATTAAATGATTCATAAAAAGTAGACTAAAAGAGCATTTAATTTATTAAGACTAAAAAATATTTAATTTATCTTGGTAAGGAATGAAAGAGAAAAAATAAACAAGTGAAGATATGACCATAAACTTTTTAACATTAAATTGGAGTTTAACCAACTAAGATACTCAAACTATTAGTATATTAAATAAATATAGATTTTATATAACATGTAATGCTATATATATATATATATATATATATATATATATATATATATATATATATATACACACACATATAAAGAGGTGGGTAGGGGCAGCGGGCGCGGCTGCCCCCATAGTAGTTCCGTCCATGGACCCAAGGAATATGCCATCCTCCAACCGCCCTCGTAGGCTAACCATAGAGGCCAACCACGGAGGCCGACCCCGGGGACTGACTACGAAGGTTGACCTTGAGGTCCGACAATGGAGGTTGACCACGAAGGCTGACCCCGAAGGCCAACATAGCCGGTCGAGTCTCTACGTCACCTCCGTCTCCAATGCCGTAGCTGACCATGGTGGTTGAGCCCGAGCCATGTTCAACCTCGTCCACCTTGAACTAACTTTATCCGGGTCGACTTGTTTTGATCCGGATCTATTTTTAATATATGCATAAGATACTATTGAACGGAACGAGAATATAATGAATCTCGAGAACTCTAATATAAAGTCTTATACTTAGCATATATATATATATATATATATATATATATATATATAATGAAATAATCAGGAAAAAAGAAGAAAGAGGGCATATATATATGAATTAAGTGAACCCACCAAAGGATGCAATGAGAAGAAAGCAGAAGAAGAGAGCTATAAAGATTGTCTTGCTAATCACGGATCCTCCGGTCATTTTAATTTGCTTACTTTCTGCTTCAAATGTATATATATATATATATATATATATATATATATGCTTAATTGGATGGGATGTGCAAATCCAAGTGAATGGGACGCAGGTATTTATAGGCCTAAAATCCCATCTCTTGATACCACCTTATAAAATTTTGAGAGATCTTACTATTATTATTATTATTATTACTATTATTATTGATATATTAAGTATCCTAATCAGGGAGCGGAGGGGGGGGGCAGTTGCCCCCTTCCACCCCACCCATATATATATATATATATATATATATATATATATATATATATATATATATATATATATATATATATATAAAATTAAATGTTATATAAATTCTATATTTATGTTTAAATTGCTAATAGTTTGAGTAGTTTAGTTGGTTGAACTTTAAATTTGATGTTTGAAAAGTATACGGTTTTAGGTTTAAATCTCATTAGTAGCATTTTTTTTCTCTCTTTCATCCCTTCACAAGATAAATTAAATATTTTTTTAGCCTACTTTTTATGAATCATTTAATTAATGTAGTATACAAGTTTATATTATACTTAATTGTATTTGAATTAATTTAGAAAAAAATTTAAGATGACCGTACCCTAACTATCATGTAATTTATCAAAAACATGATATTGTAATTTATAATCTATTTTATATTTTAACATTATTATTGACTGTTTGATATTTTGTGATTGACATTTCTAAGGTCATTTAAACTTCGCCCTACTCAAGATAATTTTTTAGATCCGTCCCGACTAGTAATCATCAGCCGCCTGAATCTCTTTCCAAGAGCAGTTGAATGAGAAAAATCGCGAGTTACCACATCAGTTCTCAAATTATCATTCCTATATTTGTGCATTCTGCGCAAATGAATTTTTCATTCGTTTCTAATTGGTCAAGGTCTCTCAATTATGCCCAGAGATCAGATTATCGCATGCAGTGATCATATCGCACGTCTGCAGCGGGGTGTTAGACTTTTAGAACAACTGGCCAATATTTTAAAATTTGACGTTCCGTAATGTACAGCATGTACGACAGGGATCCCCACTCCCCATCTAAATCTGATAAATTTTATTTGACCATGACTAGGTTTGATGGTTGATTATGGTTAATTTAGTATGTTGGTCGTGGCTGTTCGATCAACTGCTCCTTTTTATAATTTTTTTTTTTTTTTAAAAATTTGTTTAACCGCATTGAATCTTTCCAATAGTGTTACGTGATGTTTTGTTTTATGGGGGTTCGGGGAAATGATGTTCGAGTCGAATGTTACGTGAAAGTTGAATTAATCATTTATTTATTTATTTATTTATTTTGATACATAGATTTCTCAACTTGTTCCAAATTAATCTAGCATTCATCTCCCGCTCCTAGAGTCACGGGAGGAGTCAATACCAGTAGCTGCACTTTTCTGTCAATCTCCCGCCTTACTATGCCTATAAAGAGTCCAACCCATGCCCTACTCTAACTTGGGAAGCTCAACTCCATAAACTAGGGAGCTGAGCCCAACTTCAATAATGTTTAAAGTGGAATTCGAATTCCCACCTCACCTCTCCGATTATGACTTGAGATCAAATGATCAATCATTTGTAATAGTCTGTGGTTGAATTAACCATTTGTTAAGCTGCATGCATGTATGCAATAGCCAGCAGATACAATAATGTATTTCTTTGGTACGGATAAACTGTCAGTAGTATGCTTCCATCATGAAAATCTGAAAACGCCATCTTAGCTAAGTATCTCTCATATTTTTACTTTGCACTAAACTGGAAGTTGGCAGATCATTCATAATATACAGTAGCTACGCAGCCAGCTGGTGAAGTATGCACACATTTCTTATATTGAGTAATATTACATGTATTTCAATATTTTATTTCATATTTTACTTTTTTGTTTTTACGGATAGGACAGGTTTTGATTTGTTCAAAAAAAAAAAAAAAAAAAAAAGGAGTGAGTTATAAGTTTTCCTAAGTTTTATTATTTACTTTTCTTCCTCCAATGAAATACACAAAAAATATATGTCATATATTATAAGCTTGAAGCGTCATTACGTGCATATAATTAGTAATTGGACCTTCTGAACTATACAGTATAATCACGTAGGATTAATATTATTTAGCACTAGACGCCGGCGTCTAGACTTATCAAATCTTTTGCAGGTGAAGTATGCTGAATGAAGTACAACTGTACAACAACAACAACTATTACAACAACAACAACAACAACAATGTACATCATATATTGGCTCTATTTGGTAAAAAATTGGTCTATAGGCCAATTTTAGCTTATTTGACCACTATTAATTGTTTGATTTAGTTAAAATATCAATATAAATGTTTGGTTAATTAGCTTTTTGCAACTCCAAAAGGCTAAAATTCAAAAAGCTACTCCAAGCAACTTTTTCAATTAGCTTTTTGAGAAAAGAAATTATATCAAACAGCTATCAGCTAACAGCTAATTTACCAAACACTTTTCTACAATCAGCTAATGTTATCAACTATTTATACCCTCTAATTAACACAATCAGCTAACAGCTAACAGCTATCAGCTAACAACCATTTTACCAAACAGGGCCATTACGTGTGTGACCAGTGGCGGAGCCACAGTGGGCCGGGGACAGCTGCCCACGCCCACCCAACCCACATATATATATATATATATATATATATATATATATATATATATATATATATATATATATATATATATATTAAATATATCAAAACCTAATCAAAGGTTAGTTTGGCTTAGAATCTTAGATGGTTCATGTAATATGTACGGAGTAATTGTTTGCATTTTGAACCCTATAGCATTTAGTTTGATTTTTGAATTTTTAAATATCAATAATGAGAATTCGAATTGGATTTTTTATTTTTAACTTTGTGGCTCTTTGTTTTCTTTTATTTTTTAATATTAATAGTGAGATGAGTGAACTTTTGTTTGTGAGATGAGTGAACTTTTGTTTTTGACATTTTTTAATAGTAATAGTGAGGATTCTAATTGGATTTTTTATTTGTAACATTGTGACTTTTTTTTTCTTTTTTCTTTTTTAATATTAATAGTGAGATGAGTGATTTATATATAATGTGTTTTCCATTCAAACTATTTTATCTAATTAATTATGTTTTATATTTTGTTTTAAATATTTTTTTTATCTTGATGTATTTCGATTTTTCATCTCTAGTCAACAATATTTATGACTCGGTTTCTAAGTGTTTCATTTTTTAAAAAATATCTCTTTAGTTTTAATTTTTCGCCCCCACTAGAGAAGATTTCTAGATCCGCCTCTGTGCGTGACGATATTATCATGTAAGACTTTCCCGTATAATATATATTATATATTATAGGCCTTAATTATGTAGTGCAAGTGATGAACTAGGCCCATTAACTAGTTTGGTTGGAGTGGACATATAGGTTTAGTCTGTATTCCATTATTATGCCTATATAAAGCCTGTATTGAAGGGATATAGGATATACATTATATATTTATATAGCACCTAAAGTTATGGTACACATACTGCATGCTCAGAAAATATCAATACATCATCTAGGATTCTGAGTCAAGTAGGAGAAGAAACGGCTAACACTCTGCAGGTCTACCGTTCAAAAGGCAACACAACAAGATCCATCAACTATGATTGGAGATCAACATTGCTTCCATTTCCGCTACTACGAGGTTAGACAATATTTAGATCTAACATTTGGTATCAGAGCATTTATAATCTCTACGTGATTGATTGTATTGCCTAAAATCAACATTAATTTTTTCATATACATCAAGTGTTTGTATATGCATTGGTTTCAATTACATTCATTCTAATTTTTTTAAAAATTTTGGCATGTATATTTTGAAAGAATTATTTGTAATTGATTTGGAGTGTTGGAATTATTTTTCCCTACTGCTTGATTTTATCAGAAAATTACCGGATTGTGTTCACCGGTATCTAATTTCAGCCGTTGTTGATGACGAGGGGAGGCGGCGGTGGTTAAAACTAGCGCCATTTAGCGCTGTGTGGAAGGCCGACGTTTCATCCACGCCTTCCGGGCAACGACAAAAGGGGTCTGAGGCTTTGCGGTGTAGGACGGTGACAATGCTGGCGTTGGGACCAGGAGAGACGGCAGCGACGAGGCTGGGTTTCCCAGCGATGTCTTGCTTCCTCCTCCTTCAGGCGAAGCTAGCGACGGGTTGTCGCTACTCCTCAAGCTCCTATCGACGAGCTTCGTCGTTGGGAGGACAACGCCATGGTGGCGGTTGTTGGCGTTACGCAGAGAAGATACGTCGGAGGTGGGTTGGGTTCCCGACTCGTCGCTGCTGTATCCCTCTTTCATGCGGCGATAGCTCCGGCCATCTCTGTTTTCTCCTTCAATAGCGCTGGCTCCTGTCGCCGTTCCTTAAGTTTTCGGCGGCAATGTTGATGCGCAGGCGCGCAGCTAGGCATGTTTTGGTTTATTTGGGCTTGCTTCAGTTTTCCATCATCATATTTGGACTTATTCTAGCTTAATTGTTCAATTTAATTCCTCCTTAATTTATTATTAAATTATCATTCAATTTTGGACAAATATTAAGTTTTAAATTTTAATTTAATATTGAGGTTTATATTAAATTACCTGAAGTATTACAATTTATTTAGGATATATGAGTTAATATATATTAATATGCAAAATCCAAGCATGCTATGTATATTTATAAATTATTTTATTGTTATAATTATGCATTTAGAAAAGCATGTTTTAAAGATGGATTTAGCACATTATTAAGGGAAAAGGGTCCAATAGACCCCTAAACTTTACTCAAAAAGTTAATTAAGCCCCTAAACTTTTAAAAGTTACAAATTAAATCCATAAACAAGCCATTTTAGTGCATGCATTGAAGTCCATAAACTGGTTCATGACCTATAATAGCATGTCATTATGATTCTGGTGACCCTCCGGGGCGACTTTCAGGCCGAACTCTAGTGAACCAGCGAGAAGACGACCATTTTCTCCGACAGACCAGAAGGCTTCTGCTCTGGAAGAAGGTGACCATATGGTCGCTAGAGAAGACCAAAAGGTGACCATTTTTTGTCGCCTTCTCTAGGGAAGAAGGCGACCAAAAATGGTTGCTTTCTTGTCTACTAGAGAAGGCGACCATTTTTTGTCGCCTTCTGGTCCGCCGGAGAAAAAGGCAACAAAAAATCGCCGCCTTCTTCCGAAGCAAAAGGCGTGGTCTCCTTCTGGTCTTCTCTTTCTTGCTGGTTCGTCGGAGTTTGTTCGGTTGTCGCCTGAGTTTGGTCAGAAAGTCGCCGAAGTTGGTCGTAGGGTCACCGGAACCCTAATGACCTGCTATTATAAGTTATGAATCGGGTTTTTGGACTTCAATGCACTAAAATGACATGTTTATGGGTTTATTTGCAACTTTAGAGAGTTTAAGAGCCTAATTGACTTTTAGAGTAAAGTTTAAGGGCCTATTTGACCCCTTTTCCCTATTATTAACTCATAGTCTATACATTAAATATCATTCAACTTTGGATTCTTAGGCCAATTTTAGGCATTGTGGCCTACTAAGGCAGCTTGTTTGGTTTTTATTTTTTTGATGATGAATTGATGATGAACATATTTTAGTCATATGTTTAACTTTGGGCTTTAAAACCTATTTTGAACAAGCTATTTAGGACCTATATTGGGTCATTAAAGGATGGATCGTATCATTATTGAGTGATATTTTAATGATAATTATAACTTTTTTATTTGACTTATAACATGTTTATTATGGTATGTAATAATAATAATGATTATTATGCATAACATGTTCATTAAGTCTTAATTATTACTGATTACCATATTTTGTTAATGGTATTTATTCTTGATAATAATATTAAGTTTGGATCTATTTCAGTACTAGACCATTTACCATCCATGTTATAGCTCACTTGGGCCATTAAGAATCATAGGCCTAATTTAAGCAAGTGCTCTAATTATTGTCTTGGGCCTATTTTTGAGCCATTAAGGCTAAAATTATTATTTTGGCCATTAAGAATTATAACTATTGTTTAAGTTGATTATGTTTTTAATATATCAATAGTTTTCAGGGCCTTAATAATAATGTTAAGTCTTTAAGTTTGTGGCAAAAACAACAATCATTATTACATGGATCATGGTCCATACAATTGTGTGGACCATAAATCAAAAGTATATTTTTAATATACTAAGAGTACATGCATTATTTTATATAATGTACCTTCAGTACAAAACTAATGTATATTCAGTACAAAAATAATGTACTTTTAATATATTAAAATTGTACCTGATATTCATGGTCCACACAATAATTTGCCGATATACTTAGTATATTGCATATGATGAAACAGTAATTTAGTTATTACCTTAATTAACTTCAGTCTCCCTAAATATCATAATAGTCATGATTAATTATTGTGTAGTAAATTGAGATTAGTATTTGACACCCCTTAATTATAGTTTTACTTGTATTGTAGTTATTATTAATTGGCATTGTTAATTAATGTTATTAAGATATGGGGCTAATCTCGTTTATTATCTCTCATATAATAATTATTATTCCTTGCTAATATGATATATTTGGTATATTGGTAAGATTACCCACTTCATTTTACATGATATTAATGATGGTAATTAAGTCCTACCAATAAATTGTTACGTATCATTGGGTGCGGCATTGAAAGAATAATGAGATGCACACCAATAAAAAAGTTTAACATTAAACAGAATAATAATTAGCACACATAGATAGACGATAGTGATAGCAATGGTGTCTGCCGCAGTAAGTAGCTACTATAATAGCACTTATATATGCAGCATCTTATTTAGGTATATAATATATATGCACCATGCCAAGATAGATATAGGATTTATATAGTTTTTCAGCATTTCTTGTAGCAATAGCAAGTCCTTTTACAGTCTCCACGCTCAGCCCTTTCCCTGCCCCTGCACCAAGAATTGCACCTCGGCTTACTGCACTTTCCAGTCCACCCTCTCGCCGGCTTTCCGCATAACTTGCCCTTACCACCACCACCGCCGCCACCACCACCACCACCTCCTCTCTGTGCTTCAGCAGTTTCCACACCTGCCATGGCATACGTAAAACAAAATATATATAAATACTTTTTACATAAGATAGAACGTACGGGACAAGCTAGAATTGATCTCAAGAGCTCTAATATATATAAATCCTTATAGATAGTTATATATAGCAGGAAATAATGAAGAAAAAGAAGAAAGTGCAGGCGGATGAGAGAGGGCATATATAAAGTATACCCACCAAATGATGCAATGAGAAGGAAGCAGAAGAAGAGAGCTATAAAGATTGACTTGCTAATCACGGATCCTGCCATTTTAATTTGCTTTCTTTCGATCTGATTCAAATATATATGCTTAGTTGGATGGGAGGTGCAAATCCAAGTGAATGGGAGGCAGGTATTTGTAGGCCTAAAATCCCATCTCTTGATACCACCTTATATAATTTTGAGAGATAATAATAATAATAATAATAATAATAATAATAATAATAATAATAATAATAATATTATTATTATTATTATTATTATTATTATTATTATTATTATTATTATTATTATTATTATTATGCTTAGACCGGGGCGGTTTTTTTTAGATTTTGGTGATTTTTTTCTTGTAAATAAATGAGGCCCTCCCAATATAATAAGGTCAATCTTTAAAATCAAATCATAAGAATCGTACTAACTTACTATCTTCAAAGTCCAAACAAAAGAAAGAAAAAAACATCTTGAAACTACTTGGCTAATGGCTAGCTACCTGTTGGGCTGCCGCTATCATTTGGAATGCAAGTAGAACGATCTGTTAGGGGGATAATCAAATTTTCATGCGGTATTGGTGGTGAACTGGTGAATGGTACATGTTTCAAGTTATCTCAATAGATTCAAGGCTCGAACATCATATGTGTCGTTATTGGGGAAACAAAAGGATTTTGTTTATAGGAGAGAGAGAGGTGATTTGGGGAAAAAACTAATGAGTTTCTGAATTAATTGCAGTTTATTTTTATTTCTTAAGTAGCTAGATCAATAATAAATATTGACCTCTTTAAAAATTGAGGTCATGTGCTCTTGACATTTTGCACACCCTAAAATCTGGCCCTAGCTGACTTAGACTAGTAATCCTAAGCCACCTGAATCTCTGTCCAAGAGCAGTTAGATGAGAAAAATCGCGAGTCGCATCATCAGTTCTTAAATTCTCATTCATGTCTATGCATTCTGAATAAATGATTGAATTTTTCACCGTTTCTAATTGGTCAGTCAAAGTCTCTCAATGATGCCCAGAGATCAGGTTATGGCATGCAGTGATCATATCGCACGTTAGCAGCGGGGTGTTAGACTTTTAGAACCAAGCATGCAGGAACAACTGGCCATTATTTTAAAATTTGACGTTCCGTAATGTACACCATGTACGACAGGATCCCCACTCCCCAATTAAATCCGATAAAATTTATTTGACCATGACTAGGTTTGATGGTTGATTATGGTTAATTTAGTAGGTTGGTCGTGGCTGTTCGATCAACTGCACTTTTTATAATTTTTTAAAAATTTTGTTTAACCGCATTGAATCTTTCCAATAGTGTTACGTGATTAGGGATGACAATTCTACTCGCACTCAATGGGTTCCCCGCATCTCCGCCCCTACGGGTTTTAAAATACCCGCACAATATGGGTAATGGGTGCGGGTATGGGGGAAATTTTGTAAATCCGCGCGGGTATGGGGGCGGGTCCGGGGGGAGGTATCCCCGCCCCGCACCCGTACCCGCACTTATATATATTGTTATTAGTATTCATTTATTATATAAGTTTATGTACATTTTATAATTAAAGATGTATAATGAATTAAATTTCTTAATTTTTTGTTAATTAAAATTGAATATGAACAACACAAATAACATAATGAGTAAACACTTAATACAATTTATACTACCAACACAATTTTCATTCCAATTAAAGATTAACTTCATTGGCTCTTATTAAATTTTAGAGTTATGTTCAAACTTATAAAAAAATCTATGTGATAATTAGAATTGTAGTATAAAATTTTTATTAGATTTAAGTGATTTAAGTGTAATATTAATAATTAGAGTTACGGGTTGGGTATTACCCGCACCCGCAAAATCCCCGCGGGGGCGGGTATGGGTAGGAATTTCATTACCCGCGCGGGTGCAGGGAATTGATTGGGAATGCGGGTGCGGGGGCGGGTGATATATCCCCCGCACCCACCCCGCCCCATTGCCATCCCTATACGTGATATTTTGTTTTTTGGGTCCTGGGAAAATGATGTTCAGCCGAATGTTTCGTGAAAGTTGATTTAATCATTTATTTATTTTGATACATATGTTTCTCAACTTGTTCCAAATTAATTTAGCATTCAACTCCTCGTCCCTAGAGTCAATATTAGTTGCCTTTCAGTCAGTCTCCCGCATTAATTACTCTATACTAAGAGTCCAACCCATGTTCTACTCCAACTTCGAAAGCCCAACTCTATAAACTAGGGAGCGCAAGTCCGATCCAATAATGTTTAAAGTGGAGTTTGAAATCCCACCTTACCTTCCCTGCCACGACTCGAGGTTAGGTGATCAATCACTTGTAGTAGCCTGTGTTAGGAACATATGTATTAGGATTTTGATAATACCAATGTAACTTAGAAGTAGACCCCTAACATTTTGTCATTTATTTCGCTACCTTCGTCTTAGACGAAAGGTACCATAACTCACTGTGTAATTCGTGTTAAGTTAGTCAAACACACGAAACCGAGTTATGATCTTTTAGTTAGGTTTCTTTAAACGAAAGAAGAGCTGATTAATGAAGCAGATCTACATCTCAGACGGACCACGAATGAACAGATGATCCTTTACAATCGAAAGCAGAAACTGAAAGTAATCTTTCGACCAAAGACATTATATCTAAAGTTCAGACTGCCAAGACAATCCATCTTCTCTCAACTCAAGAAAAATGTTGTCAAATGTCTCAGCTGTTGGATCATCCTAGGAATAAGTAATCATGAGAATGAGAGCACGCTTATCTAGGTGCATTAAATGCCATAGTACTACTTTTCAGAGCTAGAAGACAAAACGTGCAGGAGTTCTTGCCTCCATCGACTATATGGTACAGCTGCATTTAATGAAGCAATAAATGCACCAGGCTCTCCGGTCTTTAACCACTGGATTATAGGTTTGAAATATCATCTCCCTCCAACGGATAGATATTTTCTCTCCTAAAAATACCCTTCTCCATGATAGAAGTTGCTGGTTTTTATTACAACTGATCATACATATTCGAAAGCTCCTTATACAAGTTCACTCTCTCAAGCTTTTGAAAACCAGTGTTTTAAGGTGTGAAGCTTACAAGAAGAATTATCAGATTTCATCTTCACAACCTTGAAGAAGTCTTGCATATTGTATACGTTGATCATCCAACATCCAACCAGCCAGCCAAGACTTCAACCAGTTGGAGAAACACACAAATCTTTTCTACCAACCCTCAACTCTGAAGAAGACATTGATAGAGGCGGAGTAAACTCTAGGAGTTGAAAAACCTACAAGCAGCTGTCCGGCTTAGTGATCAAGGAAGCTAGCTTGGTGTAATTTGTACTAGGAGTGATAGTGCAAACCTTTCACGAGTTGTGAAAGAAGAGTAGAGTAGGAACAGTTGGCCGAACCACTATAAAAATCTCTTGTCTCTCTCTCTTTATTTTTCTGTGCTTTACTTTCGTGCATTGCATATCATACGACCCTAACCGAAAGTCTTCTTAAAGCAACAAACAGTGCAAAGCAATCTAAACCTCGTATAACATATCCGCTGCGTAATAACCCCGAAAGGAGTTATTTTCGAGAAAAACGAGTTGAGTCTATTCACCCCCTCTAGACTCTCCTTTCGACCCTATCGGGACCAACAGCCTGGAGCTGAATTAACCATTTGTTAAGCTGCATGCATGTATGCAGCAGCCAGCAAATACATTAATATCTGATTCAATAATGTATTTCTTTGGTATGGTTAAACTGTCAGTAGTATGCTTCCATCATGAAAATCTGAAAACGCCATCTTAGCTGAGTATCTCTCATATTTTACTTTGCACTAAACAGGAAGTTGGCAGATCATGCATGCATAATATACTGTAGCTACGGAGCCAGCTGGTGAAGTATATATGTGATGGAGAAAATTAATCTCGGGGTCTGAATTAATTAACCTGATTAAATTAAGGAATGTGACAAGGATTAAATGAACGCGTAATGAAATAAAGGGATGAATATAAGTCACAGGTACAAATATTGTATTAATCAGGTATGAAATGCTATTACAAATGCAGGAATTGTGTAATAACAAGACAAAGTGTTGGATTAGGACAAGTTGTGTCTCAATAGGACATGGATGAGGGTTTTTATACCTAATTCCGCCATAAAAACCTCGGAGAAAATGGTGAGGAGCCGTCTTAACCGCCTTGGACCGCAACCGACGCTGCAAGACTCGGACAACTCAGGTTGTCGCTACTCCTCAAGCTCAAGTCGACGAGCTCCGCCATTGGGAGGACAACACCATGGTGGCGGTTGTTGGCGTTACGTAGAGAAGATTAAAGATACGGCGGAGGTGGGCTTGGTTCCCGGCTCGTCGCTGTTGTCTCGCTCTTTCATACGGCGCTAGCTCTGGCCATCCCTGTTTTCTCCTTCAGTGGCGTTGGCTCATGTTGCCGTTCCTCAAGTTTCCGGCGGCGATGTTGATGCGCATTGTTTCTCTTGTTGATTAAAGATGAAAATGGTGATGGATAATGATTTGGGTCGGGTTAGGTCCATTCGGACAGACTTGGTCCAATATTTAAAATTTAAAAAAAAAAATAAAAAATCTTGGGAGTGATTTGGTTTATTTGGGGTTGCTTTAGTTTTTCATCATCATATTTGGACTTCTTCTAACCTAATTGTTCAATTTAACTCCTCTTAATTTATTATTAAATTATCATTTAGTTTTGGACAAATATTAAGTTTTAAATTTGTTGGTTTGAATTTTAATTTAATATTCAGGTTTATATTAAATTATCTGAAGTCTTGCAATTTATTTAGGATATGTGTTAATATATAGATATTAATATGCAAAATCAAAACATGCTATGTATATGTATAAATTATTTTATTTGTATAATTATGCATTTAGAAAATCATGTTTTAAGGATGGATTTAGCATATATTATTAACTCATAGTCTATACATTAAATATCATTCAACTTTGGATTCTTAGATCAATTTTGAGCATTATGACCTACTAAGGCAGCTTGTTTGGTTTCCTTTTTCTTTTTTTTTTTTCTGAACATATTTTAGTCTTGTGTTTAACTTGGGGCTTTAAAACCTATTTTAAACAAGCTATTTGGGACCTATCTTGGATCTTTAAAGTATGGATTCCACCATTATTGAGTGATATTTTAATGATAATTATAGCTCTTTTATTTGACTTATAACATGTTTATTATTGTAATAATAATAATAATAATAATAATAATAATAATAATAATAATATTGATTATTATGCATAACATATTCATTAAGTCTTAATTATTACGGACTACCATATTTTGTTAATGATATTCATTGTTGGTAATAATAATATTAAGTTTGGATCTATTTCAATACTATACCATTTACCATTTATGTTATAGCCCACTTGGACCATTAAGAATCATATGCCTAATTTAAGCAATTAAGTGCTATAATTATTGAGCCATTAATGCTAAAATTATTATTTTGGCCATTAAAAATTATAATTATTGTTTAAGTAAGAAAATTATATCGTGCACCAGGGCGCACAATGCATTGTGCGCCTTGGCTAAAACGACGTCGTTTTGTATCTGTTTTTTGTTTTTTTAGAAAATCCGTTTCCCGTTTCTGTTGTTAACTTCTAAAAAAATCTCATGTTTCGAATGTACAGAATTGTATAGTAGAACACATAAACTCATACATTAATACACATAATCTAACATAATACATAATACACATAATCTAACATAATACATAATACACATAAACTCTTAACATAATACACATAAACTCTTAACAGAATACTCATAAACTCTTAACATAATACACATAAAATCTTAACATAAAAAACGATGTCGTTTTGGATCGGGCACAAAATGCATTGTGCACCCTGGTACACGATATAACGATTGATTTAAGTTGATTATGTTTTTAATCTATCAATATAATAGTTTTCAGGGCCTTAATAATAATAGTAAGTCTTTAAGTTTATGGCAAAAGCAATATAGTTGGTAGATTGTCTTTGAAACTGTAATTTAGTTATAGTAGTTATTACTAATTGGCATTGTTAATTATGGGGCTAATCTTATTTATTACATTTCATAATTATTATTATTTCATTGCAATCAGGCCCGGCCCTGGGCAAGTGCAGGTTGGGCCCTTGCCCAGGGCCCATCTCTAGTAAGGGCCCCGTATAATATAATACATACTCTGTATATATATTAAAAATTAAAAATTGTGTTTATGGATTTATGATTTTCTGAAGTCGAGGAGTCGAGAAGCGGAAGAGTCAACCACAGTCTCGCACTCACGCCGCCGAACCAGTGCCCAGGAGTCACGTCTTAGCAACCATCCAAAGCTTCTTAACATTTAAAACTAAAGTAATTTAGTAAACCTACATATTACAATCCTACACGGAAAATCGACAATCTGCTAACCTGGAATAGATAATCGCTGGGCCAATGTCGAGGCTTCGGCCGCTTCTCATAATCGCTAAGCCACCGCAAATCTGTAATTTGCAATGGCCTAATTGCCGACCAACTGGAGTGACCAACACCTCTAATTAATTGTTCAAGAGTATTCTTTCTGTATGACTGTATTCAAAATTTATTATTCTATTTTGTCTGACTCTCTGGACTCTGGTTTTTCTCCTTGTCTGCAAACTGTAATTGTTCAAAATAGACTAAATAGCCTCTAATTAGTAATTATCTAAATTCTCTGGATATTTTTTGCAAACTGCCGAATTGTATTTTAATTCCATCAAATAAACTGATAGGTATTCCAATTGTCTTTTTAATTTTATTTAACCAGTTAACCTTAATAATTAAGAATCTTATCTGTGTTTTAATTCTATTTGGGATTTGGGATTCTTAACTAGTTAAACTTAAGAATTAAGAATTTTATTTGTCTTTTAATTCTATTTAGTATTCTTTGTGTAAAATGAAAATGTAAATTTAGTAATTTTATTATTTGAAGATTGATTTTATTTTGGTTTTAAATTTCTTTATTCGTTTATTTATGAAGGAATTGAAGGCATATGTTGACTAGGTCTATGAAATATACTGACACAATTTATATACTGAATGTTCACATTTTACCTACTGAATATTTATAATTTTATATACTGAATATTCACAATTTACATACTAAATGTTTACAATTTTATGTATTGAATGTTCACAATTTTGTATAATAAATATTCACAATTTACATACTGAATGTATACAATTTAAATTGTGAACATTAAGTATATAAATTGTGTATTTTGACCCGAATCTACCTTGCAAAGTGAACCCAGGTGTGGCATAACTGTTCCTATAGGGCCATTTTTCCTTATTTGCCCCGGGCCTATAAAATGATAGGACCGGCCCTGATTGCAATATGTTATATTTGGTACATTGGTAAGATTACCACCTCATTTTACATGAGATGATAATTAAGTCCTACCAATAAATTGTTATGTATCATCGGGCACGGCATTGAAAGAATAATGAGATGCACACCAAAAACAAAAAAGTTTAATATTAAACAGAATAATAATTAGCACACATAGATAGACGATAGTGATAGCAATGGTGTCTGCCGCAGTAAGTAGCTACTATAATAGCACTTATATATGCAGCATCTTATTTAGGTATATAATATATATGCACCATGCCAAGATAGATATAGGATTTATATAGTTTTTCAGCATTTCTTGTAGCAATAGCAAGTCCTTTTACAGTCTCCACGCTCAGCCCTTTCCCTGCCCCTGCACCAAGAATTGCACCTCGGCTTACTGCACTTTCCAGTCCACCCTCTCGCCGGCTTTCGGCATAACTTGCCCTTACCGCCGCCGCCGCCGCCACCACCACCACCTCCTCTCTGTGCTTCAGCAGTTTCCACACCTGCCATGGCATACGTAAAACAAAATATATATAAATACTTTTTACATAAGATAGAACGTACGGGACAAGCTAGAATTCATCTCAAGAGCTCTAATCTATATCTATATATTCTATATATATATATAAGTAAAATCCTCCTAACAAATTTTCTCCCCAAAACTTTTGTAGTAAAACTTATTTGGTAAGTAAATGTAAAATAGAAATTAAATAAATAAATAAATAAATAAATAATAATAATAATAATAATAATAATAATAATAATAATTTTATTACCTTAAATAAATAAATTATTATATTTTCCCTTAAATAAATAAATTATTATATTTTCCTTTAAATAAATAAATTATTATACTTTCCTTCTGAATAAATATTTTCTACCTATAAATATAAGAGCTTCTTCAATCAAAGAATCTCAGACTCATTTTCTCATCTCTCTGAGTATAATATTTTCAATAATATTTTCTCAGAGCTTCTTCTGAGTATAATATTTTCAATTATTATACTCATCTCTCTGCTTTCTTTTTGTATGAATTTTCTACATTTTTTAAACTATATTCTCACGTACTTCAATATGTTTTGCAGTTTGGACATCATGAATAGCTTCATCAACGATATCTTCTTGAAGCTCGCCAAAGAGGTGACTCGCTTGGCCCACTACAACAAGAAGCCGATAATCACTTCCCGCGAGATCCAGACCGGCATGAGATTGGTTCTTCCCGGCAAATTGGTAAAGCACGTTGTCTCTCTAAAAACACTAAAGCAGTCACAATATTTACAAGCTCTTAGATGAAATCATTTAAATCTATGTTTCCTTTTTATATAATCTCAATTAGGGGTTAATAGATGTAAAGTAACTTGGATTTGAGTTTAATTTCATATTATTCTTCCAAAAGGTTTAATTTCATATTATAAGTATTGTTATCTACCTTCAACTATCAGTGAATCGATTAGCATTCTAAAAAAAATAATAAAAAAAAATTGAATGTCTATATCTACGTGCATTTAAGATGCAACATGTGTATGATTCATTAGGCTTTGAGGCAGGAGAACACATATGGGAGGCTAAGGGATTGTTTGTCAGTTTTTTTATGGGAGGCTAAGGGATTGTTTGGATTGTTGAAAAATATTTTAAAATAAAAATACATACAAATAAAAAATAATTTAAAATATTTTTTAATCCCTCATAACATGTGTAATGTTATATATTTTTTAAAATACAATTTGGTAAATATCAAATTTTTGTTTATAATAGTTAAAGAAAAAAATAAATAATTCAAAAATGTGAACCAATGATTTCAAAATGAAATTAATATACAATTACAAATAAATATAGCATGATTAGATTTACTTTAATTAGTTTTAATTTCCTTAATGAAATGACTTTTCTTTAACAGTTTTTTTTTATGGGAGCCTAAGGGAGTGTTTGGATTGCTGGAAAATATTTTAAAATAAAAATACATACTAATAAAAAATAATTTAAAATATTTTTTAACCCCTCATAACATGTGTGTGTGTATATATATATATATATATATATACATATATATATATATATATTTAAATAAAAGTTGATAAATATCATAATTTTTGTTTATAATAGTTAAAGAAAAAAATAAATAATTCAAAGATGTGAACCAATGATTTCAAAATAAAATTAATATACAGTTACAAATAAATATAGCATGATTAGATTTACTTTAATTAGTTTTAATTTTCTTAATGAAATAACTTTTATTTTTCAGTTTTTTATTAGAGACTAAGGGAGTGTTTGAGTTGCTGGAAAATATTTTAGAAATAAAAATACTTACTAATAAAAAATAATTTTTAATTATTTTTAATCCCTAAACATGAGAAAATTTTACATTTAAAAAAAATACAATTTGATATATATTATAAATTAATTATTGCAATACCATTTATTTTTACAACGAGAATAATTAAAGAAAAAATAAATAAATCAAATATGTGAACCAATGATTTCAAAATGAAATTAATATAACATGATTAGATAAAGTGACTAATGCCCCTCTTTTGGGTGAAAGGGCTGGCCTGGAGATTTAAAGTTGCTCCATTCCCAAAGGCAATGATCAAATCCTTGCCTTTGGTTAATATGGATGGATGCGTCCCTTTCACTCAACCACACCCTCCAAGTTCTTAGTGAAATGACTTTAATAAAAGTAAAATCCTCCTTTACAACATCCCAACCCAAATTAATATGAATATTAATTAATTAGTAAAAAATAATAAAGCTTAATTGGTAACAAAATTTTATATGAAAATTAACTAATATCTAATGAATTGTTACCACAGATTAAAGTCAATATGTATATAAAAATGAAAAATGGTTACCAAATTATGAGAATAATTAAATTATTATAATTATAAAAATAATGGATACAAATTCTGCGTAACAAATGAGAAAATTCGTTTGAAATTTTGCGTAATTTTATAAACAAATAATAATTTATTAATTATTATTTACACCAATTTATACTATTAATAAAAGTAAAATTCTCATCTTCAACATTCCCGCCCAAATGAATATGAATATTAATTAATTGGTAAAAAAAATTTAATAAAGCTTAATTGGTAACAAAATTTTATATAAAAATTAACTAATATCTAATGAATTTTTATCACACATTGAAGTCAATGTGTACTTAAAAATGGATGATGGTTATCAAATGCTGAGAATAATTAAACCATTATAATTGTGAGAATAATGGAAACAAATTCTGCGTAATAAATGAGAAAACCCATTTGAAATTCTATGTAATTTTATAAGGAAATAATAATTTATTAATTATTATTTACACCAATCTATATTTATACTATTAATAAAAGTAAAATCTTCAATTAAAATGTCTTTCGCCCTTCTGATACGAGATTGCCATTCAAGTTCTAATGAAAACAATTCACGTTGATGCTCGCATATGCCATGACTATCAACAAAAGTCAGGGTCAAACACCAACTCACGTTGAGTTATTACTAAAAAAACCCGTCTTTAATCACGGTTAATTGTATGTGAATTTTTCCCAAGTCATCCATCCTGATGGTCTGATGGTTTTAACTCTAGATGAGGATGGATAAAATTCCGTTAATACTACCAATGTCTACAAAGAAATTTTCAATAATGTATAATTCAAGTTATTGATATTATGGTTTTTTATATACAAAGATGACAAAATTGCTATACATCTACATAGAAAATATATCTTCCGTATAAATAATTTCTATAACTGAGTTGCTAGACAACGAGCTAATTAGTCCAATTAATACAAATTCTAAACACTGATATATAAAATCTCTAAAGTTGCAGCACCGAATGCGTATATCTACACGTTAACTATTAATTGGGCAATTATTTACTCGAATTCAAGTATTGATAACATCAGAAAACATAATCGGTGCAACTCAATTCTTCAAGGGAAAATTGTAAAAAATGTCCCTCTATAATATGCCAATTATCAATGTCACCCCTGAATTATGAGTGGTGTAAATGTTGCCCCTCAATTATCAAAACGGTGCACATATAGCCCCTCCCGTAACGGACATGTGGTTCCCCGTTAGTGTACGACACCATTAAGTTGGAGTAAATATATAATTTAATTGTTTTTTCCCTCCTCAATTCGAAGTGCCAGCGAGGGACAGTGGTGGGAAACCACAGGTCCGTTACGGAAGGGGCTATATGTGCACCATTTTGATAATTGAGGGGTAATATTTACACCACTCATAATTCATGGGTGACATCGATAATTGGCATATTATAGAGGGCATTTTTTACAATTTAAAATATTATAACAAATTCATTCCGTGCGTTGCAAATACTAGTATATATAAAGCCTTATATATAGTTATATATAGCAGGTAATAATGAAGAAAAAGAAGAAAGTGCAGGCGGATGAGAGAGGGCATATATAAAGTATACCCACCAAAGGATGCGATGAGAAGGAAGCAGAAGAAGAGAGCTATAAAGATTGTCTTGCTAATCACGGATCCTCCTGCCATTTTTATTTGCTTTCTATATATATATGCTTAGTTGGATGTAGAGCCGTCAAAAATGGGTTTTACCCGCCGGGTCGACCCGTCCCGTACCGCCGTTGGTAGGGGACGGGTTCTTCAAATTTTGATCCGCCAGGAGGCGGGCTTTTTAGCCCGTCCCGCCTGAGTCACGGGTCCAGGCGGGGCGGGTCACGCGTTTAGCCCGCGACCTGCTAATACATATATATTTTGTATATATATTTAGTATTTAATACATGTTATTTTGGTTTGTGTAATTGTGTTAGTGTGTTATAACTTATAGGATTATAGATTGTGTAATTGTGTTAGTATGTTATATATATATAGCATTAAATGCTATATAAATTCAATATTTATTTTTAATTGTTAATAATTTAACTAGTTTAGTTGATTGAACTCTAAATTTGATGCTTGAAAAGCATATGGTTTCAGATTTAAATCTCATTAATAGCACTTTTCCTTATCTACTCTTGCTTATTATTTTATCTCTTTCATCCCTTTACATATAAATTTAATAATTTTTTAGTCTACTTTTTATGAATCATTTAATTAATGTAATATACAAGTTTATATTATACTTAATTGTATTCGAATTAATTTAGAAAAATTTAAAGATTAAAATTAAAAAGTATTTATGAATATAATTTTATTCAAATTATTTTGTCTAATTGATTATGTTTCATATTTTGTCATAAATATTTTCACCCTATTTTTTGCTTCAACCCTAACTATCATTTAATCTATCAAAAGCATCCTATTGTCATTGACATTTCTAACTTCATTTAAACTTCGTCATCACTTAGATAATTTTCTGAATCCGTCCATGCTAGTAATCATAAGCCACCTGAATCTCTGTCCAAGATTAGAGCAGTTGTATGAGAAAAATTGCGAGTCACCTTATCAGTTCTCAAATTATCATCCTTGTCTGTGCTCTCTGGGCAAATGAATTTTTCATCGTTTCTAATTGGTCAGTCAAGGTCTCTGAATGATGCCCAGAGATCAGGTTATGGCATGCAGTGATCATATCGCACGTCTGCAGCGGGGTGTTAGACTTTTAGAACCAAACATGCAGGAACAACTGGCCATTATTTTAAAACTTTACGTTCCGTAATGTACACCATGTACGACAGCGATCCCACTCCCCATCTAAATCTGATAAAATTTATTTGACCATGACTAGGTTTGATGGTTGGTTATGGTTAATTTAGTATGTTGGTCGTGGCTGTTCGATCGATCAACTGCTCCTTTTTATAATTTTTTTTTTAAATTTGTTTAACCGCATTGAATCTTTCCAATAGTGTTACGTGATGTTTTGTTTTTTGGGGTCCGGAGAAAATGATGTTCGAGCCGAATGTTATGTGAAAGTTGAATTAATCATTTATATTTATTTATTTTGATACATAGATTTCTCAATTTGTTCCAGATTAATTAATGAGTTAATTCCACCCGAGGTCCCTTGTGTTTAGTGGTAATTCCAAATTTAGTACCAAACTATCGTTTTTGCCATTTAACATCCCAGACTATTTGTTTTTGGATACTTTTAGTCCTTCTTATGACTTTTCATATTTTAGTAAGGGCATTTTTGCCTTTTCCATATTTTTCCTTTTGTTATTTTTCGGGTTTCAACCGGTTTAATCGGTTTAGAACTTTAGGTAACCTCTGCTTTTTAGTAACTATATTTTTCAACCGGTTTTTAGTTAAGTTCTAAACCAAATAAATCAATTGAAACTGGAAAAATAACAAATGAAAAATATAAAGAGACAAAAATGCTCTTACTAAAAATAGAAAAAAAAATCATGAGAAGGACTATAAATGTCTAAAAACTAATAATCTGTAACTAAATTTGAAATTGCCACCAACGACAAGGGACCTTTGGTGGAATTAACCTTTAATTAATCTAGCATTCACCTCCCCGCCCCTAGAGTCACGGGAGGAGTCAGTACTAGTAACCTTTCGACCAGTAAGTCTCCCGCCTTACTGCGTATTATTAGAGTCCAACCGACGCCCTACTCCAACTTCATTCGAAAGCCCAACTCTATAAACTAGGAAGTGCAACTCCAATAATGTTTAAAGTGGAGTTTGAAATCTCACCTTACCTCGCCCGCCATGATTCGAGGTTAGGTGATCAATCACTTGTACTAGCCTGGAGCTGATGAATTAACCATTTGTTAAGCTGCATGCATGATGCAGCACTGCAGCAGCCAGCAAATTCAATTCGATCAAATGACAATAATGTACTTCTTTGGTACGGTTAAACTGTCAGTAGTATGCTTCCATCATGAAAATCTGAAAACGCCATCTTAGCTTATCTCTCATATTTTTACTCTGCACTAAACAGGAAGTGGGCAGATCATGCATAATATACAGTAGCTAAGCAGCCAGCTGGTGAAGTATGCACACATTTTTTATATTGAGTAATATTACATGTATTTCAATATTTTATTTTATATTTTACTTTTTTGTTTTTACGGATAAGACATGTTTTGTTTTGTTAAAAAAAAAAAAGGAGTGAGTTATAAGTTTTATTATTTATTTTTCTTCCTCCAATATAATGAAATACACCAAAAATATGTGATATATTAGAAGCATGAAGCGTCATTACGTGCATATAATTAGTATACATTTGACCTTTTGAACTATACAGTATAATCACGTAGGATTAATACTATTTAGCACTAGACACCCGGCGTCTAGACTTATCAAATCTTTTGCAGGTAGGGATGGCAATGTGCCCCGTCCCCGACGGGGATCTCCGATCCCCGCTCCGACAAAGATGGGGATGGGGAAAATTTTCGGGGAACGGGGACGGGGACGGGGAATACGTGTGATTCCCCGCCGGGGACAGGGATACCCCTCCCCGCCCCGCCCCGTCCCCGAATAATTATATATATATATATATATATATATATATATATATATATATATGTACTGTACAGTGCTGTAATGAACTATATATATGTAGTATATGTACCATTAATGTTGTAATGAGCTATATATATAATTAATGTTGCCATTATAGTATATAGTATATATAAGTGACAGTAATGCTACAGTATACTATATATATATATATATATATATATATATATATATATATATATATATATATATTGTAGACTTGGTACTTTAATTTTTAAAATTAGAACTTAAATTATTATTATTATTTTTTTAAATTACAATTGTTTAACATTTTGACTAATAGTTGACGGGGAATGGGGAATCCCCGTCCCCGCCTAATTCCCCGTGGGGACGGGGATGGGGAATATTTTCAATTCCCCGCCGGGGACGGGGACGGGGACGGGGATGGGGACAGGGTTGCGGGGACGGGGACGGGGAGTATATACTCCCCGCCCCCGCCCCGCCCCATTGCCATCCCTATTTGCAGGTGAAGTATGCTGTATGCACTGTGCACATCTGTATGAAGTATAAATGTACAACAACAACAACGTACATCATATATAACGTACGTGACAATATTATCATGTAAGACTTTCCCGTATAATATATATTATATATTATGTGTCTTAATTATGTGGTGCAAGTGTATTAAGCCCATTAAGTAGTTTGGTTGGACTGGACAACTAGGTTTAGTCTCTATTCCACCATTATGCATATATAAAGCCTGTACTGATGGGATATAAGATATACATTATATAGCACCTAAAGTTATGGTACTCATACTGCTCAGAAAATACCAATACACCATCTAGGGTTCTGAATCAAGTATGAGACAAAACAACTAACACTCTGCATGTCTACCGTTCAAAAGGCAACACAACAAGATCCACCAACTATGGTTGGAGATCAACATTGCTTCCATTTCCGCTTCCGCTACAACGAGATTATACAATATTTAGATCTAATATATGATATCAGAGCCTTTATAATCTCTGCCTAGTTGATTGTATTGCCTAAAATCAACAACAATTTTTTCATATACATCAAGCGTTTGTATATGCTTTGGTTTCAATTACATTCATTCTAATTTTTTCGAAATTTGGCATGTATATTTTGAAAGAATTATTTGTAATTGATTTGGAGTGTTGGAATTATTTTTCCCAACTGCTTGATTTTCCCGGAGAATCATCGGATTGTGTTCACCGGTATCTGATTCCGGCTGCGGTTGACGACGAGGGGAGGCGACGGTAGTTGCATCCAGTGCCATTAGGCGCTGCGTGGGAGGGCGATGTTTCGTCAACGCCTTCCAGGCAACGACAAAAGGGATCCGAGGCTTTGCGGCGTAGGACGACGACGATGCTGGCGTTGCCACCAGGAGAGACAGTTGTGACGAGGCTGGGTTGCCTAATTTGAGCAATTAAGTGCTATAGTTATTGTCTTGGACCTATTTTTGACCCATTAAGGCTAAAATTATTATTTTGGCCATTAAGAATTATAACGAAGCGTAATGCTGTGTAACCGTCTGCACCATGCAAGGTGCACACGGAATTGGATCCATAATTTCTATACTATAGATTCATAAATTATATACTGTAGATTCATAATTTATATACTGTAGATTCATAATTTGTATACTATAGATTCATAATTTCTATACTATAGATTCATAATTTCTAAACTGTATAGTTATCAAATTATGAACATATAGTTCAGTGATTTGTGAATAAAGAGTTCAACAATTGGGAATATGAACATAGAATTTTGTAATTGTGAATATAGTGTTCAATAATTATGAATCTATAGTATAAAAATTATGAATCTATATTACAGAAATTATGGATCTATAGTATAGAAATTATGGATTCAATTCCGTGGGCACCATGCATATATGGTGCACACGGTTGCACAGCATAATTTGCCAATTATAACTATTGTTTAAGTTGATTATGTTTTTTTAATCCATCAATCGTTTTCAGGGCTTAATAATAATAGTAAGTCTTTTAAAATTATGGCAAAAAGCATTATAGTTGGTATATTGCCTTTGAAATGGTAATTTAGTTATAGTAGTTATTATTAATTGGCATTGTTAATTAGTGTTATTAAGATATGGACTAATCTCATTTATTACATTTCATAATAATTATTATTTCATGGCAATCTGTTATATTTCGTACATTGTTAAGATTATTACTTCATTTTATATGACTATTAAGGATGGTAATTAAGTCCTACCAATAAATTGTTACGTATCATTGGGCGCGGCATTGGCACAATAATGAGATGCACACCAAAAACAAAAAAGTTTAACATTAAACAGAATAACAATAGCACACATAGATAGACGACAGTGATAGCAATGGTGTCTGCCGCAGTAAGTAGCTACTATAATAGCACTTATATATGCAGCATCTTATTTAGGTATATAATATATATGCACCATGCCAAGATAGATATAGGATTTATATAGTTCTTCAGCATTTTTTGTAGCAATAGCATGTCCTTTTACAGTCTCCACGCTCAGCCCTTTCCCTGCTCCTGCACCAAGAATTGCACCTCGGCTTACTGCACTTTCCACTCCACCCTCTCGCCGGCTTTCCGCATAACTTGCCCTTGCCACCACCGCCGCCGCCGCCGCCGCCACCACCACCACCACCTCTCTGTGCTTCAGCAGTTTCCACACCTGCCATGGCATACGTAAAACAAAATATATATAAATACTTTTTACATAAGATAGAACGTACGGGACAAGCTAGAATTGATCTCAAGAGCTCTAATATATATAAAGCCTTATATATAGCAGGAAATAATGAAGAAAAAGAAGAAAGTGCAGGCGGATGAGAGAGGGCATATATAAAGTATACCCACCAAAGGATGCGATGAGAAGGAAGCAGAAGAAGAGAGCTATAAAGATTGACTTGCTAATCACGGATCCTCCTGCCATTTTTATTTGCTTTTTATATATCTATGCTTAGTTGGATGGGATATGATGTGCAAATCCAAGTGAATGGGAAGCAGCTATTTATAGTGCAAAATCATGAACATGACGAGGGTTAAGATTGATTATATATAAATATGAATTTGTTTTCTTATCTCTTAAATTAATCTGCAGCGCAGCGAGCTGAGGGGTTAGACTTTTTGAACCAAGTTAAGCATGCAGGGGACAACGTAAATATCCACTATTTAAAATTTGAGTTTCCGTACATCCCCCGCCATGTACATCCGATCAAATTTGACCATCACTAGCTAGGTTACGTTGATGGTTGATTATGGTTAATTTAGTACGTTGGTCGTCACGGTTTAACTGTTCCTTATTATTATTATTATTATTGAAAAAATAAATTTTTTTGTTCTTAAATGTGGAAAAATTAATAGTCGGGGACCGAAAGTGAAAAAAAAAAAAAAAACTCATTGTTTTTTATTATCTGAAAATAGAGAATTGACAAATTTCTTCTCTAAAATTTTCCTCTTCAAATATGGAGTGTGGTACATTATCCATATTTTCTCTACATGTTAAAATCTTTTTTATTTTATTTTACAAATAAAATATCAAGACCAAAAAAATTACTAAAATACCCAAGTAATAAATAAAATTTTAATAGAATTTAATAATTTTATTATTTCATGGGTTAAAACTGTAACTTTTATTAAAAATAGAAGTATATGTTGGATCCGTTGGTAGAAAACAAATAATAATTAATTAAAATATGACTATTATTTTTTGGAAAGAAGGGAAGAAAAGATGAAGAAAATTGGCTAGTGTTTGGTGTTGGGTTTTTGCAAGAGTCAAGTGAGCACTCTTTCCTTAAAACCTTATTTGCCACCTCCCAAAGATGCTAGGAGCGTTGTGGCCTAGGCTTCGCAGGATAAAACTTGCTAGTGATTCAATGTTTGAGCACTCAAACAAGGAATCCGGCGAGCAAGACACGGTTATGAACACAGTAAGGCTTGAAGAAGGAGTAGAAGCAGAGAGGTTTTGAGGCTAAAAATGATGAACTTTCGTGTTCTATTTTTCTGTGTGTGAAAACTCTACTGCCCAACTCCTCCTTATATAGGGGTGTAGGATTTAAATAGCTCTTAATAGGACACTTTAAGGCACCCCCCACTACACCTGGTAACAGCAACCATTACCATGGGTTTCAATTCAAAATTTAAGATTGGATTTAATTCAAAGAATTAATTCCGTAACGGTAAGAATTGAACACCCAACGGTCACAGACTGCACAGGTTCGTGTAGGCCGAAACTCCCAGTTTCGACCGCCAGGCCGAAACTTCAAGTTTCGACCTTAGTGCCTTTTCTCGTCTTGGCCTCTTTAGGCCGAGAGCACAGTTTCGACAGTTTCGGCCACATCCAGTGGCATGTGTTGGAATTGAACACCCAACGGTCACAGACTGCACAGGTTCGTGTAGGTCGAAACTCCCAGTTTCGACCGCCAGGCCGAAACTTCAAGTTTCGGCCTTAGTGCCTTTTCTCGTCTCGGCCTCTTTAGGCCGAGAGCACAGTTTCGGCAGTTTCGGCCACATCCAGTGGCATGTGTTGGAAAAATAATTTCCGAAGTTTGGCATAACTTAGCCCGTAAGGCCAGCCAATTTCCGAACGACATTCGTGCCCGCAGGTGCCGGCGCACACGAGCTCGGGCTTGAATCAAGCCTTTTTCAATAGTATATATTGTAACGATAAAAAGTCATAGACTAAAACGGCTAGCAAAAAACAATTGAGTACTAAAAATATTTTGTTTTCCTATTATTATTTTTTTTAAACCACGTTGAATTGAATCATTCCAATAGTATTACGTGATTTTTTTTTATTTTTTTTTGGGTGGGAAAGTGATGTTCGAGCTGAGTATTACATATGGAAATTGAAAAATCATGCATGCATGTATACAGAAGACACATTAATCTCTGATCCGATCAAATGACAACAATGTTAATGTGTTTCTTTCGTTGAAGTGTCAGTATGCTTCTATCATAAAAATCGGATAACGCCATCTTATCGGAGTAATTCTAATTAATTAATTTATATAAAGCAGCTAATCAGCCGGCCAGCAGTGATGTATCACCCATTTATATATGCATGAAATAATACACCCCTTGGGAGAAGATGAAATAATACACCCGCATGAAGTAAAATAATTTATCTATGGGCAGCTCAACTGGTTATAGAGGTGAAGTTTGAAAAGAATGACCACGGATCGAGTCTCACCAGTCGCAGTGTGGGAGCAACCTCTCAAAGTGAGGAGAGCTCATTGTGCGCAGTAAGCAAAGGTTGGTAGTGTGGGAGCAAAACCTCTGTTTACCTCTGTGTGGTTCATGTTAAGTTGGCAGTGTGGGAGCAAAACCAACCTCTGAACCCCTCTGTGTGGTTACCTCTGAACCTCTGTGTGGTTCATGTTAAGTTTGCAGTGTGAGAACAACTTCTCAAAGTGAGGGGGGCTCATTGTGCGCAGTAAACAAAGGTCTAACCTCTGTGGTTCATGTTAAGTTGGCAGTGCGAGAGCAACCTCAACCTACCTCTGTGGTTCATGTTAAGTTGGCAGTGTGAGAGCAACCTAAACCAACCTTTGAACCTCTGTGTGGTTCATGTTAAGTTGGCAGTGTGAGAGCAACCTCAACCTACCTCTGTGGTTCATGTTAAGTTGGCAACCTCTGTGTGGTTCATGTTAAGTTGGCAGTGTGAGAGCAACCTCTCAAAGTGAGGGGGGTTGGCAGTGTGAGAGCAACCTCTCAAAGTGAGGGGGGCTCCTTGTGCACAGTAAGCAAATGTCTAACCTCTCTGAACCTTTGTGTGGTTCATGTTAAGTTGGCAGTGTGGGAGCAACCTCGCAAAGTGAGGGGGCCGAACCTCAGTGTGGTTCATGTTAAGTTGGCAGTGGGGCCGAACCTCTGTGTGGTTCATGTTAAGTTGGCAGTGTGGGAGCAACCTCTCAAAGTGAGGGGGGAGGGGGGGGGGGGGGGGCACCGGGGGCTCCTTGTGCGCAGTAAACAAAGGTCTAACCTCAGAACCTCTGTGTGGTTCATGTTAAGTTGAGGTACCATGATACTGCCGAGCCGAGGTGTGGAGGGGCCCTTAGGGTTGGGGTATCTGCCAAATTTTACTAGACCACGGTCCATGTAGCAACATGGAGCATGAAGTAAAACAATTTTGTATTATTTTAAAACCTAAATATAAATATATTAAAGAGTTTGAGAACGCAAGTACATAGGTTCATAAACACTTTACCCAAGAATCTCTAAGAGAAATTAACCATACATGACTACTATAGAATTCATTGCAATAAAATAAGAGTTTACAAGCTTATCAAAGAGAGTAAAAGTTAGACCAAGTGATTCTCCCAAATCTCCCTAGCTTTTCTTCTTTCTTCCCCAAGTAACTTGTAGCTCTTGATTCTCTTCTTTCTTGTCACCAAAACACAGCATAGGTCATCTAGGGTTGAGGAAAGCGGGTTTTTATAGCGGGAATCAAGCGAGGGGCAAAACAGTAAACTTTTCACCCAAAATTGGACCGGCCCATCCCGACCTCTCGACGCGTCGACTTCTCAGATGAGGCACTGTAACTTCTCGACGACGCGTCGAGACTTCTGGTCTTGAACAACCACCTTTCTGAAAAACTGGACACGTCGAGTTTGAAACTCGACGCATCGAAAACCCTATTTCAGCATTCTTCAGTCCATTTCGGCTCCAAACTCGTCCTGGAATTTTCCTTTTGCAATTGATCTACAATGGTTCCAAAACACTAACAAACACAGTAAAACATTCAAAACAAGTGTAAAACTATATATAAATGAGAAAACAATGGAATATACAATTAAAGTATCAATTCCATGAACTTAAACCCATCAAATATGTTCAAACTAACACGAGAAACTTGTACAATTAGACTCAAATCAATATACAGAAATCTCATATTGCTCTGCCAAAAATTTCATTGTTAAGTTGTGTAACTGAGAATTGAACTTTATAAAGATATATTCTCAAGTATTTACTCAGATAACACAGGAAAATATGACAACGATGAAATAAATCTTTCATCTCTCAAACTTTTATCAACTTTTCATCTCAAACCTTTCTGACTCTTCTCAGAACTTTTCCAGATAAATCATTTTCATATCACTTTCTGATTACTGAGACTCATCTCATGTTCTGTCCAAGAATTGATATATATATATATATATATATATATATATCCTTTCTGACTCTTCTCAGAACTTTTCCAGATAAATCATTTTCATATCACTTTCTGATTACTGAGACTCATCTCATGTTTTGTCCAAGAATTGATATACAAATTATATATATATATATATATATATATATATATATATATATATATATATATATTTATTTATTTATTTATTTATTTATTTATTTATTTATTTATTTATGTATTTATTTATTTATTTATTTACACACACACATTTATACCTTGATGCAAGCGTGTACGCATATCGGAACAAAGTATATAATTCCAAACATATACAAATTAAATAGAGTTAATACCCAAAATCGTCTTCGACTATAGTGGTTTTTCTAAATTTTATCCTGAACGACTTTGGTGACTTAATGTAGTCCCAGAGTTTTGTGTTTTTACTCAATTTCATCCCAGACTTTTGTGTTTTTGCTCAATTTAGTCATCCATTTGTTATTCCATCCATTTGTTGTTAAATAAATAGACAATTCAGTAATTTTAATATTGGCATCTCTTTATTCATAGACATGTGAAGTGCGAAATTCCTCTTTTTTTACGAATTACTCCCATAATCACTTCTAAAGCTGCGAATATAAAATTTGATTCGTAGGTCTGAGAGTAACTCTGGGTGTAATTCGTGTAAGAAAGAGAGATTTCTCACTTCGCAGGTTGAAAGTAAAGAGAGGTCAATATTGATATTATTGAATTGTCTCTTTATTTAACATCAATTTGACGGAATAACAAACGGAGGACTAAATTGAGCGAAACACAAAAGTCTGGGACTATATTAGATCACCAAATTCGTTTAGGACGAAATAGAGAAAAACCACTATAGTCGAGGACAATTTTGGGTATTAACTCAAATTAAATATGCATGCAACAAAACCCACGAACTTAGCCATAATAAATATTAATTCCCTGCGGCTTGCGTATAATCCGAACAGTAATTTACTAATATGGTTTTCGAATAGTCATTTACCAAGGGAAGTAAACTTTCTTCCGCATGGTTTAGCAAATCAACAACCACCTAATGGTCAATTTCGACTTTTCGGAGTAACTGCTCAGAAATTAACTATTCGGCTCCAAAACTTCAATTTCAACTTTCTGTAGAATTTGTATTTTTCATAAATTTCTACCAAACTTAAAATAATATTTACAACTCGATAACTCTAAAATATTATTTAAGTTTAGTAACGAAGTTCTCAAACACACATTTACTATACAAGGGACCTATACATACACTATATAAATGGGATGGGAGTGGGGGGAGTGGGGGCAGCTGCTCCCATTGTGGCTCCGCCAATATCAACAACTACCGAATTGTCAATTTTGACTTTTCGGAGTCAACTGCTCGGAAATTAACTTTTCGATCGGAATTGAGTACTCTTCAAATTCAACTTTTCGCGGATTTTGTATTTTCCAATTAACATTTTACCAAACTTAAAATAATATTTACAACTCCATAACTCTAAAATATTATTTAAGTTTAATAACATGTTTAAAGTTGTCAAACATACATTTATATATAAATATCCAACAGTTTTTGTGGTGGGAAAGTGATGTTCGAGCTGAGTATTACATGGAAGTTGAATAATGAGATGCACTACACCAAAAACACAAAAGTTTAATATTAAACAGAATGATAATTAGCGCACACATAGATAGATGATAGTGATAGCAATGGTGTCTAGCTGCCGCAGTAAGTGGCTACGATAATAGCATTTATATATATATATATATATATATATATATATGCAGCATCTTATTTAGGTATATAATATGTATATGCACCATGCTAAGATAGATAGAGTTTTTCAACATTTTCTGTAGCAATAGCAAGTGCCCCCTTTGCATTGTCCATGGTGAGCCCCCTGCTTCTTGCACCAAGAATTGCACATTAACATCGGCAAGCACCTTTTACAACACCCACTCGACGGCTTTATGCAGTACTTGACCTTGCCGCCGCCACCGCCACCACCACCTCCTTTCTGTGCTTCAGCAGTTTCCACACCTGCCATGGCACACGTAAAACAAAAATATATAAATATTTAAAGTGAGGGGTTCCTTGTGCGCAGTGAGCAAAGGTCTAGCCTCTATAGTTCATGTTCAGTTGAGTTACCATGATTTACATTTCCTAAATACTCTGTCGGGTCGGGGTGGGGGCCTTAGGGTTGGGGTTCAACCTTTTGGAAGAAGATATATAAATATTTTATACATAAGGAAATAATGAAGAAAGAGGGTTATCTGAGAGGGCATATAATAAGTATGAATTAATTAATTAAGTTAACTCACCAAAGGATGCGATGAGAAGGAAGCAGAAGAAGAGGGCTATTAAGATTGTTTTGCTAATCACGGATCCTCCTGCCATTTTTATTTGCTTTCTTTCTGCTTAGTTGGATGGGATGTTCAAATCCAAGTGAATGGGAGGCAGGTATTTATAGGGCAAAATCAAGAGCATGACGAGGGTTTAACGGTCCAGGTCCACCCAGTTCGCTCCGAGAGGCACAAAAGCTGGCTCAACTCAAAGGGAATCGTCACTTGTGAAAATTGAACCCAAGTTATCCTAGAATTCTTTCCCACAAAGAGAGCTCATTTGCCACTTGAGCTAGCCTGTTGGGTTTGTTCTGATTGATTATAAATATGAATTTGCTTTCTTATCTCTTAAATTAATTAATCTGCAGCGAGCTGAGGGGTTAGACTTTTTGAACCAATTAAGCATGCAGGGGACAACGTAAATATAATGTCCACTATTAATTTCAAAGTTGATGTTCACACACCATGCACATATATTCTACGACAACCATCCCCATGGCCATGTACATCCGATCAAATTTGACCATCACTAACTAGGTTACGTTGATGGTTGATTATGGTTAATTTATTACGTTTGTCGTCACAGTTTAACTGCTCATTATTATTATTATTATTATTGAAAAAAAATTGTTCTTAAATTGTTTCCTGCTAGACATGACATTAGTTGTTTTACTACCTAACTTTTTAACGTTATATTATATACCTTTAAATTTTCAAAAAAGTTACAGCTTTAACACAAAATTATTAAGTTCTATTAAAATTGTACTTAGAAATAGGTATTTAATTTAAAATTTTATTATATTATTATATTTATTCTTTATAATTTTTTTAAATTTTGGTATTAAATTTTTTCCACTTTTAGTCCCACGATTAATGGACCACTTTCACATTTAGTTCTTGACTATTACTTTTTTCACATTTGGTCCAACGATTTTTAAAACCTTGTCGCATTTGGTCTTCCGACCTAATTTCCAATTAACGATGTCCAAATTTGCATTTGTAAGTTATTGAACATGAGTGCATAATAGTCAAGTGACATGTGTTGAAGGTTAAAGTAGTCATATTCTATGACTTTTTTCAACTAATTAAAAAGTTTGATCACTGGTGAGCGCAAATAAAGTCGGAAGATCAAATGTAGCAATGTTTTAAAAAAAAAAAAAAAACAATGTTGAAAAAGTCATGAGACCAAATGTGAAAAAATTAATAGTCGGAGACCAAAAGTGAAAAAAACACGTAACTTTTTTGTATTTTATCTGAAATACAACCTTCTTCTCTAAATTTTTCTTCTTCAAGTGTGATACATGGTCCATATTTTTCTACACATACCACTTAAAATCAAATTTTTATTTTACAAATGAAATATCAAGACAAAAAAATAGATATAATTCAAGAAGAAATATTAAAAAGTACTAAAGTACCCATGTAATATGTAATATTTTAACAGAATTGAATAATTTTGTTATTTCATGGGTTAAAACGTACTATAACTTTTTTGAAAAGTTAGAGGTATATATTCTAATAATCAAAAGTTATGGACTAAAATGACTAGCAAAGAATAATCAAAGATTAAAAATATTTTTTCCTATTATTAATTTTTAAACCACGTTGAATTGAATCATTCCAATAGTATTACGTGATTTATTTATCTTTTTTTGGGGTGGGAAAGTGATGTTCGAGCTGAGTATTACATATGGAAATTGAAAAACCATGCATGCATGTACGCAGAAGACATATTAATCTCTGGTCCGATCAAATGGCAATAATGTTAAATGTATTTCTTTCGTTGAAGTGTCAGTATGCTTCCATCATAAAAATCGGATAACGCCATCTTATCGGAGTACTTCTCATTAATTAAAGTATATAAAGCAGCTAAGCAGCCGGCCAGCAGTGATGTATCACCCATTTATATATGCATGAAATAATACACCAACCAAATGCTCTGTCGGGCCGAAATGTGGGGGGCCCTTAGGGTTGAGGTTTAGCCTTTTGGAAGAATGAAATAATACACCAACGGGTCGGGATGTAAGACCCTTAGGGTTGAGGTTCAACTTTTTGGAAAAATGAAATTAGTGCATTAATTCAGAAAATAAAAAAATAAAATAAAATTTTGGATCTTAAAAATCTCACACATAACGTTAATAACTATTTGAGCATCAATTTCAACCTCCAATTTATTACATCCCAAACTTTGTAACTAAGAGCCTCCCGAATATTCATATCTATCGCTTCTTTAGGTGGGAGGAAACAATCATTATTGTGTGGACCATATTTTGTCTACTATAAAATGATGTACATTCAATATAAAATAATGTATATTCAATACAAAAATAATATACATTGTATTCAGTGGATGTACATTATTTTTGTTCTAAGTGTATATTATATTGTATAATGTACATTCAGTACAAAAATAATGTACATTTAATATATTAAAAATGTATTTTTTATTATGGTCCACATAACATTGTGTGGGCCATGGTCCACACAATAATTTGCCGGGAGGGAAAGAGCTTCAATCTTGACAACACAAAATTGCCCTTTTATGCGAACGTAAACAATGACTTGAAGTGGGGGTCCAAAATCAATACTATTCACAGCCCAATTTTCTATGGGCCTTATCCCATAAAATTAGCAAATCACGTCAAGTCTTTTATATATGTAATAAATTTTAGGATGTCAATTTTAAATTCAGTGTTGTAAAAATCGCGCGTAGACGCTAGGCAGTCGGCCTCCTAAGCGTCCTAGGTGTTCTAGGCATCCGCCTAGGCGTTCTTAGCGCTCGCCTAGACGCTTTAAGCGCCCTAGGCGGTTCCCAAGCGCCTAGAGGATGCCTAGCGATTTTTTCAACATTAATTTTAATCCATTTTTATAAGTATTTTTAAAATCAAATCCATTGGACGTTTGGATGCAAATTATATTGTAGACCATAGTACACATTGTGACTAATAAATATTTATTTTTAATATACTAAATGTTCAGTTTTTAGAAAGTATTCTAAAAATGAATATATAATATATTAAAAATGAGCATTTAGTGTATTAAAAATAAACTTATAATATATTATAAATAAATTTTCAGTATATTAAAAATAACATGTATACTAATGTCTCATCTTATAATATGAATCATAGTCTACAGTATAATAATTGACATTTGGATAAGAGTGATCATATATATTGTTCTTTAATCCATTAACAATAAAATGGCCGCGCTAATCGCAACGGTCAGCGAAGGTTGAGGAGAAATCTTCAGATATGTCTACTCCTTCCGATCAAGCCCTAAACAGAAGATTGGTTGGGGATGAAAGCAAACTCTTTTTTTCTTTTTTTCTTTTTTTTTTTGGTAATCCAAACCGAAGACATCTACTATACTAATAAGAACCCAAGAGAGTTCCTTGTGCGCAGTGAGCACAAGTCTAGCCTTTGTGGTTCATGTTCAGTTGAGTTACCATGATTTACATCCTCCCAAATGCGGTCGGGGTGTGGGGGGCCCTTAGGGTTGGGGTTCTGCCTTTGGAAGAAGAACCCAAGAGAGTTAGGCCTATAATGCGTAAAAAAAAATGGCGGTTAAATTTTTTAATTAAATGAATGGCTCAGATTGATCAGATTTTAATTTTTCCTTAATATTTCTTAATTTATCCTTAATGAATATGATTATCAGTTAACTTTTCCGTTAAATATTATCTTTTCCATTAATTTCTGTTAGTTCACCGTTAAATTAAATTACTCATTGATTTCAATAAGAAAGGTCTTAGGTTCGAACCCCATCCCAATTAAAGATGACATAATTAGTACTCTATTTTAATTTTATTAAATTACTAGTTTTTTACGCGCATTGCGCGATTGGGATAATGCCTAATGTTTTTTTTTTTTTTTAATAAGTACTTTAAAGTATATTAAGGCAGGATTATATTGAAATTGTTCATGCATAGATAATTGAAGGTTGAATTTGCGTATTTAAATAGGTAATTCTTCTCCCAAAGGTTGAGTCTCCAACCCCAAGGGCCCCCCACACTCCGACCCGACAGAGCATTGTGGGAGGTTGTAAATGCTGATACGCACAAGGAATCTGCCCACTTTGGACATAATTCCCGCACTGCCGCCGCTGATGTTCAAACCTTGGTCTCTTCTCCCAAATACTACCCACTAAACCATTGAGCTAAGCCGATGCGGGTTAAATAGGTAATTCTAAGTTTACAAATGCAAGATAATATAGTCAAGATTGATTATAATTGTCAATAAAATAATTGTATAGGTATGATTGAAACCAAATACGGGACATAAGGGAGAACAAATAAAAATTAGGGCAT
>NW_017617471.1:6072500-6092500 GCF_001879475.1 Ipomoea nil
TAAAATTTGGGAGAAGGAGAGTAATAAAATAGTCAATAATAAATGGGTAATAATGGATGATAAATGGGTAATTAATTGAGTAACTAACGGGTAATAAAGGGGTAGTTAATTGGGTAACTAATGGGTAATAAAGGGGTAATTAATTGGGTAACTAATGGGTAATAAAGGGGTAATTAATTGGGGGTTATGGAAGGATAATTAAGAAACCAACTAGTCATTCTTTCAAAAGGTTGAACCCCAACTCGGCAGAGCTGGGAGGATGTAAATCATGGTAACTCAACTGAACATGAACCATAGAGGCTAGACATTTGCTTACTACGCATAAGGAGTCCCCCTCACTTTGAGATATTGCTCCCACGCTGCCGCTGGTGAGACTTGATCCCTGGTCATTCTTTCAAACTTTCACCTCTATGACCAATTGACCAGTTGAGGTGGAACCAACTAGTCATGTCCCGAATGCTGATTGTCGGGCTCGAGACTCAACTGTCTACTAAGTGGTACTGATAAGATACACATGTTGGGTATTCATCAGTATACACAAGGTTCTAAGTTAGACGGTCTACTGACGTTCTTGATTTAAACCTATCAACTATGAATAATCTATATATACTAGTTTACTTCCTTGTGATTCAACCACCACAAATCATGCATAAAAAGTGTTGTACATTGAGCCCATCGGTATATGTCACGTAATAAAAATAAATAAAATAAGAAGTGAAAGAAAAATAGAGTATTATTTGAGAAGACATAATGGAGACTGGCCGGAGAGCAATGAAAACACAATTGCACTAAAGGGTCTAGTGGATGAGGTAGAGACAAATTTGCACACTCTTTGATGGAAAGCCACAACTTAACCATTCGTCTTTTGACATTGTGGGCAAAAGGAACAAAAGATAATTAGGGAGTTAATACAATAATTAACCAAGATGTAAACGCCATTATATGTACTATTACACCGCAAAATCAAGGTGGGGAAAAGTGCAGATCATACTAGTAGAAATTCTTTTGGAGACAAGTAGACAGCTCCATGTGTATACTTTCCTCTTTTCATTATTTTTTTAACATTATAATTATAGATTTAATATTAATATCTTTACCAAATAACTATATTACACTATATATAACCATAAATACTTACAAATATATATCTGCACTTCAAAACTTAGGTTTACTTTCAATAGAATTTAAACTTGGATATCCTAATTAAGTATCTGGAGATTACAAGTTACATTTGTAAATAATATTGCCTAAAATTGTAAATATGCTATAATATAATATTAGTATGGAAATGCATGCAAAGTTGTCAACTTTGTATGTGTTATTTAAAGATAATTAATGCAATCTTCCATGCATCATTCTACTTATAATATGTGAGATTTAATATTTTTTTTTTCAAATATTGTCTACTGAATCATTGAGTTAAGCACGTCCAGGTTGCGAGATTTAATGTTATTTCCACCGATGGAAGATAAGCTGACATGCCCTTGGATTTCGAGCTGCTTTTATATCTTTTTCTTTTTCTATCTTTTTTTTTTCTCTACATGAATTGAAGGAGGAGCATGTTGGGATGTTTTCTTTTTCTTTTTGTGTCACCTTTTTGACTTTAATGCCCAGCATATTTTGATGATTGAGCTTTTTCCATGGAGGTGCCAAGAAGATGATGATGATCAACTCAAACTTGTGGAAATTATGATTTCTTGGTTTTTTTCATATACCAAGATTAATTATGTTCATACCGATTAGGACCTCAAGAACAGTATTTACTAGTTACTATCTCTGAGTAAGCTAGAAAAGACATACAACATTTCATCCGCGCCCAATAAGTTTTGGTTTTGAATTCCAATTCAGAAGTGAGAAAAATAAGGCACAGTTCTCCCACTTGAGATGTTAATCATTGCCCCCTTTCTTTTTAACCACTCTCTGTTTTTTAGGTTAATGGAATTTTATGCTGGCTGGCTCATGATTTTGTGTCTTTTTCCAGCAAATGATTTGATTTCACATACCAAATTCAATGCTGCAATAACAGTACTGTCAGCATCTCAGAAATCAGCAATGCTGCTGAAAAAGGAACTGGTTTCTTTAGAAGACTAGTCAACAACAAGATTTTCCCTTGTAATCAACCCTCCAATTCATCCATTCACCATTAGAACATCCAGACTTCCATGTTTCAGAAGTCATATACAAAACACATGCTAGAAACTGGAAAGAAATAGAATATTATAGTGTCAAGAATGACTGTATAAACTAGACATTCTGTACAGGTAAGCCATGGGAGATTCTGCATGAAGCTTTGACAGAGTAAACGTGAAATCTTCCAACTTAGAATGGACAATGCTGGATCTTTGTTATAATCAGGGGAAGCCTGTGAATTCTTCAGAGTTCAGATGATCTCCTGCAAGTGAGTTCTTGAATTAAAGACGGTCCTGGAAATGAGAGGAAGCAAATTACAAAGAAATAAACATCTGCTTCAAGGCGTCCACAGGGCAGGAAGACAAAAGAGTGCAGTAAAACGCGGGAATGAAAAGATATTGTGAGGAATAAAGAACAATGAACTTGGAATGGCTCTTAACCGAAGAACATCCAGAACCAACATGTGTCACATTCCAAGTTGAATTGTTCTGAATGTTCTAAATTATAATAATCTGCAACTGGCCAGTGTAAGAGAGCAAGAACCGAAGCATAACCAAGTAATTACAGAAAGAGATAACATCCACGAAATTGCAGGTAAACAGCTGAGAACGAAACAAATTCATAGCAATTGAAACTAGAATAGAATAGAAGCATATATTACCAAAATCAGAAAGGCTTAGACAATAAAAGAAAGAATTTTGCTGTTATTAGAAATACCAAAGATTCGTGCAGATTGCAATGCAGTCTGATAAGGCATCCAAACATCAAGAATACATTGGCATAATTGATTACACAGAGTAAATGCAGCAAAACTAACGTGAAAGCAAAGAACAACTGTAAGACCTTGGATCTCAGTACAGTCGAAGTATGCTCCTTGCAATTGAATGTGCGCCATTTTGCCTGTTTTTCCCTGCTATACCTCTCCGGCTACCTCTCAAGGGAGTCAAGTAAAAGCGCAAGAGACCATTATCAATGTGGTTAGGGGAGTACCTAGCACTCCGATTCCTTTCCAACACGAAATCGTCTCTTCTTTTCTTCCCATTCATCTCAACACTAGATTTCCTTCCAGTCCCAAACGACCCACCCATATAGTTTGAATTCCTCCAGCTCACGCTACTATTACTCCGGAACACCTTCCTATTAAGCCCTGCTCTTGGATCGCCATTACTCTCCCTTCTAAACTCTTGCCAAGACTCAGAAAAGGACCTCTCCACCCCGTTTGCCCTGCTATACCTATCATCTTCTTCATCTTTGTTCCCGCTACCTCTACGATATATAAACCCCAATATACTCCAGGTCCATCTCCTAGACTTTTTCGAACGCTTCTGCTCCCCATTCCCAATTACTGAAGCATTGTCTCTAAAACCTGCCAATTCAAAAGTTTCAGAGCAATCGTCCCTCAAAGAATTGGAATTTGAATCCCGATCGCCCATTAACACCTTTGATCCATGAAAGTAATCCGTAGCGGGCAACACTTTAGCATTAGACACAGACTTCATCTCATCAATCTCAGCCACCACAGCTGCTGCTGTCTTCCTAATAGAGCTAGACCTGTCAAGACTCTTTCTCCTTCTGGAGGATGAATCTGAGTAGTATTCCTTGGTCTGAGCTGAGCCACCCGGGACAGTGTCATCCCCATTGATGCAGTTCATCATAACAGGCTCCTCTACTGGGATTTGCATATCAGTACGCGAAACATGCACCACTGGAGCATCCTCCACCACAGAGACCATAGGCGCCATTCTTGGAAAACTCCTTCCAATCAAATACCCGTCCCAGGAAGCCCGGGGCTCATCGAAAGAGTATCTGGGATCATCAAAACTAATCCTCCCAGCATCCAGCGAAAACCGGGGGTCAGTGTCACAAGACCTCCTTCCAAACCCATAATCTGCAATCTCGGATTGGGTCTCCCTGTATTGCCTCGAAAGGGGCTTCTCTGCAGGCAAGGGAGCCGAGCTTTCGCCATTGTTTTGCTTCTTGAGCTTCTGTTTTCGTCTCCACTTGTGCCATTTCTTGCTGAAAACCGAAGCTGCAGACCAAAAGCTCCCTGCAATTTCCTTCAAGTCCCTTCCTCCTGGCTTCTTTACCTGCGAATCAAGATCTATATGATCCTTCATAGGCTTCAATGTATCCTCCTCGTTCATACCTTCTTCCTCCAGAATTTCCAAATTAACCCCCCTATCGAACCCATTTTCGCTTTTGGGAGGTTCTGGAACCTCAATGATTTCTTCAATTCCATCGCTTTCATTTCTATTCTCACTGAAATCCTGCTCATTTTCAAGCTCCTCCTCCTCTTCTTTAGACTCGAGAACGGGCCTATTGACAAAATCAACGGCACCCTCATTGCAATGAGGGTTTTGAGAGCTAGAAGGTTTGGTCTCGTCATCGAGGGAGAAGAGGGTCCAGAGAGTATTCCGGACCCTTACGTCACAGGACTTCCGCTGCGGCTCAAAGGCCGCGGCAGAGAAGCCTAGAGCCTCATTATTCTTGGAAGCCGAGAACGACTTAGTGCGGCGGAGCTCCGGGAAGAATGTGGAGGGTTTTGAAGGCTTAGGCGGAGGGGGAGGGAGGCAGTTAGCAGCCGCGGAAGAAGCGGAGGGCTTAGAGAACAGAGATTTGATAGCAGCGGCCGCGGAGGAGGAGGAAGTGGAGGGGCGGCGAGAGGAGGAAGGGTTATTACCAGTAGCCGATTGATCTAATGTGGTGAGGCGCTCGCAGAGGCATTCCGGACAGAACCCCGTGAATTGCTCATCTGGGTGTCGGTCGCAGCTGAACGACGACCGCGGAGGCTGCGCCGGAGGCGGCTGCGTTGGGTCCGCTGCGGTGGGATTCATCCCCGGTGATTCTAGTGTTCAATGCGCACTCTCCTTCTGTTCATTCTACGCCATTGCAGAGCAAATGCGAGCGTGTTATGAAGCAATCTAACGTTCAAAAAGCTTGCAGGCTCTCAACGAACAAACAGAGAATTGTGAGCTCAGACAGAGAAAAAGAGGAGAGAATTCTACGAAAGTGAGGATTATAAAATATACCAACAAATATAGAATAATAGTTATTTCCGAATAGATAAATAAATAAAGAATAATAGTTATGTGGAACTAACTCAGTTGATTTGATCGATCAAATTAAAATCTTGCTTAAAATTATCTTTTCAAAGATTATTAGACAGGATTCTGGAACTTAAGATCTGTTATAAACGGTAGACTTAATGTATCAAAAACTATATATAGCATATTAATAAATGAATAAATTATGGAGTAATTTTTTAAAAGATATTGGATTTAAGGAGTCCAATCCTATCTAAAATTGATTACATTAATATTTACATAAATTATTATTGTTTAAAAAGTTGATTTATAATGTTTTCTCGATAAAATATAGTATATTGATTTGCTATAGAAATGAAAGATTCCCGTCTCGAGAGAGAGTAAAAAGCAAAAAAGCAAATCACGCCATCACTAAGCTCTCTCCCTTTGCTTTCACACTTTTAGTTTTTATTTTTTATTTTTTTAAATGTCTCCCCTCCTACTCCCTCTTTACATCTCATTTCGCTTTCTTTCCTTGCTTTTTTGCTTTCGTTTTCCTTTTGGATTTTCGAAAGAAAATTTCTTTTTCCATTTTCAAAAATAACGTTACAGACCCTCTACGGTTATTTTTTCTTGATTTGTTATCTTTTTATGAGATATATAAATTTCTTATTAACTCGGGTAAAGTCAAACTAATTCACTAATAATTTATTATTTTTTTTTAAAAAAAAATAAATTTGAAAACAGTTATTACTCCATAATAAAGAGTGATAATTATTCATTTATTTTGTTTCAACTCCAATTCACCAAAAAATTGAATTTCTAACTTTAAGAACTCCCACATTTCGGCTCAACAGAACTTTTGAGTTACACTTTTATATATCACAGTTCGCACTTGTGACATCAATTTTCACGTGAATCAGCCCCTGATCAATTATATAAGGTAAAATTTAGTATACAAATTGGATGTAAATAGTGTATATGACTTTTTTACCCTTCCCCTCAATCACCTTTTGATGATAGTGATTGAGCATAGTATCAAATTAAATTGATGGTACCCAAAAAGAAGGCAAAGAACTCAAAATTTTATTGCTTTACTGGAAAAGATGAGTATTGATGAAATCATAGTTGATAACGGTAAACAAATTAAAGAACTTTCATGAGCAAATTATTGCCGTAGCTAGACTTGTTGAAAGCAAATGAATTGAAAAACAGTAATTAAATGCAAAAGAAGAAAAGGTATTGGACTTCCTTTATATATATCATATATGAAGAAAAAAGCTTCGAGACACAGATAAAATGATCAACTAATATAAAATAAATTTTTTAGTTTTATTTTGCTAACAGTTATAAGAAATTTGTAGATTACTTGAAACAAATTTTGTGATTTATCTCATCTATACCCGTGTTTAAGGCAGTTGTGGCTTATGGATTGGCTCACCAGTTGGGAGAAGGTTTGGTTGGTATTTGGGAATGTGTAAAAAGAAATAAAAATGAAAAACGTAAAGACTTGAAAGGATTGAAGGGAAAGAGTGGGGACTTATTGTAATGAGTCCAAAATTAGCATCTGGGGAGTCGATAAAGAAAGGGAAATGACATGACATGCCCCTCTGTCCTCTATACCTTTTCCCACAATTTTTGTTTCTCAACTCTAATTTCAATAATTTGTAAGGAGAGTTGGTAAATAAGCCAAGCACCCTAATTTGTAACAATATTGCAATTAAATACTCCGTATCTAAATTAAAAACAAAAATCTTAATTTAGAATTTATAAGGTCATTAAAATATTAATTTAATCTGAAATATGCATCGACATAGTTTTAACTAGTTAATCAACACAAAACAAGTTTACAGGTTTTACTTTACTAGCAAATGCAAAGTATAGTACCTTGTTATTGGCACTAGTGTATAAGTATTCGTGACTTGTAAGCCAGTTAAGACATCTCGCAACGGATTCAAACTTAGTTATTCCAAAACACCATAAGCTTATTATGCTTTGTACGCTTGTATAAGGTATATTATTTGAAGTTTTCTCCTAACTAAATGTTTGCACAACATAGAAAGAATCGTTGAAGATTTTTTTTTTTTTTTTTTTTTTTGCCAAAAGAGGAAATTTAATACTTATTTTTCAAACAATGATAGCTTTAAACTTGGTAATTTTCGTCTTATCAATGCAACATTGCTATGCCCTTGTTTTGTACTAATTAATGTTGTTCGTTCGTGACCCAGGTATTCACTTGGCAGGCCAATATAATCAATTTGAATAAAATAAAATAGACAATGAAAAAAAAAAGTCACAGTATTTTTATGTGGAAATCGAAAGGTAAAAATCACAGATCTTTTTTTTCAATGTTAAGCTAGAATTCACCATATTGCAGGCATTTTTGTACAGTAAGGTGTCTTCTCCGGAGGGATACCAATTGAACTCCATTCTTTCTTTTAAGGCCTTTTTAGTTTTTATAGTAGGGAAATGGGTGATAATAAATGGGTAATAATGGAGATTTATGGGTAATAAATGGATAATATATATGGTAATAAATTGATAATAAATGGTAATAAAGGATAATAAATGGGTAATAATGGGGACTTATGGTAATTAATTGGAGGTTAGGAAAGGATAATTAGAGAGCCAAGATTAACTGGTCACATTCCGAGTATTGATTGTGGAGTCCGAGTATCATGTCCGAACACTTGCTAGGTAATACTGACTACTGAGTACTGACCAAATACCCATATTCAAAATGTGTTTCTCAATTTAAAGAAGTAGAGAGAAGATCAAACAAATACAATTTAACTGATTCCAACATCATTTAAAAAAAAAAAAACTTTATTTATTATTATTTCTTCTAGTTAAAACATAGTTTTGATTGTACTCGAGGTACATGCAATTGCATACAAATTATCAATGATAATTAGATATTAATTATCCGGTTTAATATAATAGTAAAATGAATTATATGTGATTATGTGAATATTCACAACATCATATATCATAAATCACAATATAAATAATATTGGGAAAGTATCCTAATCGCATATTCAATATAGTTGCACCACTAAAATTAATAGAAGGTTTAGGAGATAATCCAAGGCCGGACAAACCTAGAAAATAACATAATCATATTGGTATTCACAAAAATAAATAAATAAAAATCATAGTGGTAGAAGAGCCAAACAATATTATGAGCAAGAATATATAATAATATTAAATTGTAAACGTCATGTCAAAGGAAAATATTACGTAAATATTTTTACTTTTTCAAAATGAATCATGTTAACCTTTTCAAATCATGATCATCTGTTTAACGATGACTTCACGTAAATCATTTCATAGATTCATTTGAAGAAAGCTATCTAATTACTCCGTAATAAGTACTGGCCTTGTGAACACCTACTAGCACACAAGTGAAACTAAAGAAGGCAGCGCATAATCCCTTTTGACTTCTAGCATCCAACGTGATAAATGACTCAAGAATGCCTTTTTGATGAAGGTAAACACTAACTAGCACCCTCCAAGCAAGAAGCCATAGACAAACATAACATTATGAACACAAACAAGTTAAGACTTACCTATAGTAGTATCATGGTTGCATTACTTGAGAATTTTTAGATGAATTTAAAGATTAGAGAATGCATACTCATTATTGCACATGCATTTCTTGTTACTAAGTTTTTGAGTTAGAGTGCGGCCTGAAGGTTTTTTTTTTTTTTTTTTTTTTTTTTTTTTTTAACATAAGTAGGAAGTGAATTTCATTAGTAGCTTGATTAATTATGATATTTTGTGAGTGTCAATAAATTTTGACAAACTTATTAATATAACAATCAAAATCACCCCTTCATTGACAATTCAAAAATTAAAAAGTAATTATGCATTTGAGTATGCTATAAATATATAACTTGAGAATTAAAAGTACAATATTTTATACACATTCATATAGAAGCTAATACATGTGCGTATTAGATGGTTCCACATGACGAATTACAACTTTATCTCACATATATGAAACACCTCCAAGGGGCATCACAAAATTTTTTTTTAATGACGATAGAAACTCGCAACCAGTATTTAAGAATGTGCACTGGATAAAACCACGCTCCCATATAATAGTCTACAAATCACAATTTTTTTTTTATCAATATATATAATTTTTGTTGTTAGGCCTAGATTTAGTTAGGGTGTGTTTGGTTCGAACAAGGGAATCAAATACTTGGTAATTGGAATGAATTTTAGTGATATTTGCTTGATTGGTAGTTGGCTGGAATTGAAATAATTACCAACATTGATGTTTGATTATGTATAACCATATAATCGAATAAATGTTTTAAAAGTACTAAAATAAAAAATCAATGCAACTAATCTTAAGAGTAGCGATGAATGGGTAGGCAACGTGGCGAGGAAGTCGATGAAGTGAGGAGGCAATGAAATAATGGGGGATAACCTGATTTAAATTAGGTAATGAGATCGAGCCTCAGTAGAGGCGGTGTTGACTCTTTGTGCTTCAACAGGGTGAGAAAGTATAGATGAACAAATACTACAATATAATAGAGTCAGTAGCTTTCCAAAAAAAAATAGGTAATGAGTTTTATAATTATAGAGATAATCAAATCTGTTTTAAAAAGTTGTTAACCAAACAATATGTATGACTTTCATTATCATTCCTTGCGTCTAACCCCATTAATGGAATAAACTAATCCAGGTGGCTTGAATTAATTAAACCAAAATTAAAGAACGAATAGTAAAGATAAAATATTGTGTAGGAAAGATAATGTTTGTATTAATGACTTCTGTAATGTGCTTACAAAGTAGTGATGATGTCTTATTAGCAAGACAAATGATGGAATTTATACTAAAATTGAGCCTCGTACCCACCCCGGGAAAAGGGTGGGCGGTTAGAGTCCCTTGACCTAGTCCACACATCCCACCCCGCTTCTTGACTGACCCTTGATTGGGCCATGCTCGGCCTTGGTCATTCGAGGCCGAGCACCAAACTCTGCCTTGGCCGCTGCTCAAGGCTGAGTGTGGAGCTCGGCCTTGCCGTTTGAGGCCGAGCACTAAACTCGGTTTCGGGGCCTCAAGGGCAGCAACGAAGTGGGCTTTGGGCGCCTGAGACCAAGTACTATGCTCGGCCTTGGGGCCTCGAGGCTAGCTGCAGAGGCTTTCGGCTTTTTATGTACGAGGATGCAACCGTGGGCCAACCTCAAGAGGTTGACTCGAGTTGTCTTGACCCGTCTTCTATGATCGATTTGTTCCGGATTTGTTCGCAACATATTCATCACTCATTAACAAAACACACCCTTAATTTATTCTAATCGATTAATGTTAATTAAAAGCTACCTAGTACTAGTGAACCGAATCTTGCTCATTACTCTCAGATCTTAAGTTCACCCATTCATATGAAAAAGACCCCCTCAAAAAAGGGTGAATTGACAATTTGACATTCGTGAGCTGAATCTCATACTTCAATCTTTTACTAAAAATAAAAATAAAAAAGAAGAAAAAGAAAATTCCTTAACTATTCCACAGGCTTTGGTCTTGTGTCAGTTGCCACAATTACTTTGACGAACCAATAAGGCAATATACATAATTCACGTGTACGCACGCTTCTCTCTACGTATTCTGTATACGTGTACGTGTATGTGTCAAATCATCAGCCATTATTCCTTTGCCTGTTATATGGAGCCACGTGTACACCAGTTCTTAAATTGTTCTATATATACCTAAATAATTCCGAAAAAGAAAACCTAAGTTAAGCAACAGAACGATTAAAATCTACCGGTTTATTCCAAAACATAATTAATGAAATGTTAATCTATCTATAGATTAACTTCAAAGTTTTTAAATTCAAATGTAATATTCATTAAAAAATTTCACAAAGTACTAATAATGATTCTTGGAAGGTAATATATTAGAATCATTCAACAAAGGAAGATCCTAAGAACGAGTGTTAAATTGGCTTAAAACATTAGGATAAAAAGTTTACATACTCGCTAGAAAAAGTGGGGCCCTCAAGATTGAAGTTTAATCTCTTTTTAAGATGGGACATATATTTTGTGTCTTAAAAACAAAACAGAAAGAAAAGAGAGAAAATTAATAAACAAATTATACCGTGAACTACAAGTTTATTTTTATTATATTGTATGTTCATTTTTAGGTAATACACTAAAAATAAATTTGTAGTATATTAAAAATGATTTTTTTGTATTTAAAAAAAATAAATTTGTATCAAAATATAATGTGTCATATTAAAAATAAACATATTGTATACTAAAAAAATCTAAATGTTAATAATTTACTTTACAATATAGACTATGGTACGCAATATAACGATGGGAAATAATAATAATAATAATAATAATAATAATAATAATAATAATAATAATAATAATAATAATAATAATGGGCCTTAAAGAGGGTAATTAGAGAGGTTGCGGCTATGTCACGAGGGGGAAGCAACGTGGGCCCACATTGAAATCACGGGCCCATTAACTCTCATTTATTCGGACGGCATGGGGACACTCTCAAAAGACAAGGCATCTTTCTCTACCTAAACTTTTATCTTACTTCCCTTATTAATTACTTCGTACATCAAATACCAAATGCTACCATGCTACTCTGACTACTCTCACTACTCCACAGAATTTTTTCCAAAAAAAATAAATAAATAAACCTCTAAATTAAGGTATAATGAGAAGGAGAACTGCAAATTGTAATTGATTTTAGGGTTTAAATTTTTATATTTATGCTCAAATTCAAATCTTAAGTTGAAAATAACCAAAATAGCTTTAAATTTTTTTAGATTTTGACATGCCTTAAATAGAGGGGCGACCAACGTAATGAATTTTGGTTCTAAAATAATAGTCGTGGATAGGGATGACAATGGGGCAGGAAGTACACTCCCCGTCTCCGTCACCGTCCCTATCCCCAGCGTGAATTTAAAAATAATCCCTTCATCCCGGTCTCCAAGGGGAGAGACGGAAATTACCTGTCCCCGGTCAATTGTTAATCAAAATTTTAAATTAGTGTAATTTTTAATTTTTTTAAAAAATAGTGTATATATATATATATATATATATATATATATATATATATATATATATATATATATATATATATATATAATTATAATAATTATTTAGGGACGGGGAATTACAAACATTCCCCGTCCCCGTTTCCCGAAAATTTTTCACATCCCTGTCCTGTTGGAGACGGGGCAAATTGACATTTCTAATTGTGAATAAAAATTGGTACTAAAACAATAGTCGTAGATGAAAATTGGTAGGAAATAAACATGTGGACCAAAATCATCATTTTGTAAATACTTGTGTAACTTAAATTGGTATTTGCTCATTTCAAAACTTAAAAGAGTCTTTGATTAATGTGAACACTTAATAACTATATCTAGAATATGGTAAAAAAAAAAAAAAAACATGTAAAACTAGCATATATGGCTAAGCTTGCGAAAGAAAGAACAAACAAAAGGATAAAATAACTTGAGCAAATACCAATTTTGGTCATAAGAGTATTAGTAAAATGACAATTTTGATTTATATGTTTTATTTCTACTAATTAATTTTTGTCAACAGTTATTATTTTAGTACTAATTTCCATCCACGATTATTGTTTTGTGCCAAAATCCATCATGTCACTCACTCATTCATTTAAGACATGTCGAAATCTAAAATTTTAAAGGTTTTTGTCATTTTCAACTTATTATCCCAATTTAAGCATGAATAATGAGGTTTAAGCCAAGCCCTAAGATCGATCTCAATTTGCAGGTCTTCTCCTCATCTTACCTTAATTTGAGAAGGAAAACTGTGAATTGGGATCGATCTTAAAACTTAAATCTCTTTATTCATGCTCAAATTGAGATCTTAATTTGAAAATGATGAAAATATCCTTAATAATTACATATTTTGGCATATCTTAAACCGATGGGTGATCGAAATGATAAATTTTGACACTAAAACAACAGTCATGGATGAAAATTGGTACTAAAACAATAATTGTGAATGAAAATTGGTAAGAATTAAATATGTAGACCAAAATTATCATTTTGCTAATACTCGTAAGACCAAAATTTGTATTTGCTCAAAATAACTTGTATGTACTAAAGAGATCGAATCTTTATATTATGTAAAAGATATTACATGACATTCTCATGTTAGCGGACAGAGTTGATATTTTTATCTTAATTAATTTTATAAACTCTTCTTCCAAAAGATTGAATTCCTAACCACAAAGGCCCCACATCTTGACCCGACAGAACATTTGAGGTAATGCAAATCATGATAACTCACTGACATAATAGGCAGAGAGAAATATTGGTGTGTATAAGAGATCTGTCCGCTTTGAACATAACGCTCACATTGCCCTTACTAAAAGTCAAAACTTGATCTTTTACTTAAATACTATTTAGTGAACCAGTGAGTTAAGCTGGTGCTCATAATTTTATAAACTCTGAAAACACAAATGAAAGATTAAGCGGATAAAGATAAGTAAAGTGGATGAAACGAGGCGTAAAGTAATATATAGTGTGACGTCAATCTCATAATCCTTTTCCTAATCCCCAACATTTAAAACCAAAGCTTGAAATTTTGTCTCTCTCTCTCTCACTAGACTTTGTCTTTGTATGATTTTGTTTGGTTGGATTACGTTCATCAAATCACAATCTCAAAGCATATAGATGTGATTGATACCTTAGTGGGTGATAAAGATTTGAGACAAAAATTCCATCCCTTATTGGACGTGGGTCCCTCGTGCATACATATATAATCCTATCATATACTACTGCCTATATATTTCTCCTACCCTCATCATTATTATTATTATTATATATATTAATTAATAAAAGTAAATAAATAAAAAGAAACCACTATCCCTGTCCCTGATTGATGTTGTAGCGTATATATGTTGTTTTCAAATTTCAACTACGTAGAAATTGTGATCCTTTTTGTTCCTACATCTGGAACACGTACATGTCTATTTCATTATTATATATCCCCACTTCCCACTCCTCCATATATGTATATATGCTTCATTCTGTAATTATTATATTGTAATTATGGTATTGCATAATATGCTATATATATATATATATATATATATATATATATATATATATATATATAAGTAATTCAAATATATGGTATTGCATAATATGCTATATTAGTAATTCAAACTAATAATTTCTTCTAATGACAAAACAATGTACCAAGTGTTCACATTCTTTTTTTGGTGACTATAGATTACTCGCATCCATTACGCGATGGTATGGAGTGAGTAAACCCTGCTTATGTGTAATAACCATCAAATCACATATGAAAGGTAAACCACATTAGAAAGACTATGAACAAAATTAAAGTTATGTTCTACCCATTCGACCACCCATTTTGGAGCACCAAGTTTTCATATTTCATGTATATAGTAGGGAGTGGAGTAATTTTTAAGAAAGTGGTAAATAATTGTGAATTGTTACTCAAAGTCTGTTGTCTTATTTAAGTGACGAAAGTACGTATTGAAACAAAAATTTAGTTATGGAGTTGAATATTTATGAATTAGTTAATATTGTAAGTATGATCATTTTAAACATAAACACGAAAATAGATTTACTTGTCGTGTTGAGATGGATTAGTCTTAGAATGTTTCAAAATTAATAATATTTCATATATGCATAGTCAGGTTGACTTTCTAATGAAAACTAAGAATAATAGAATCATTAGTTTATGCTTAGACGGAATCCGAATAGGACCACATAATCTTAAGGTTAATACTCCAATAATGTTTTGCTTGACATTTCAAATCTATGGATTGAACTTTTAATTTTGTTTTGATTTAATTTAATTAGAGTATTAGAATAAGACTGACATATTATTGTACATGTTAAAGTTTCTTACCTTCACATTATTAATTTTAACCGGTATTAGTAAAAGGTTAAATTTTGGGATCATCGTACTAAACCTAATGATCAATGTAATAACCCTTGCAAGACTAAAACCTAATGATCTTGTGATCTATCAATGGATGCAAATCATGAGAGGTTAAATGCAACTTGTGTGACAACATAAATGTTGTTAGATTCGAGTTTAGTCAAATTAACTTTCCTAATTAATTATTGTATGTACATTAATTGTCTCCATATTTTATTACTTCGTATTATTTTTTTTTTCTCCCAAAAAAATTGAATCCCCAACTCCAAGGACCCTCAACCGAGACTTATTTTTACAATCTGTTTTCACATCTCCTAAATTCCCTAGTCCAGTGATGAGTCTAGGATTCAAAAAGTCAATAATATAATTGTATTTGAGGTGAGACAAAACTTGATTTTAATATGAACAAGTGTAAAATCAACCAGTGTGGACAAGATTATATTTTTCTTTTAGTTATCATTAAATCCAACACCAGAAGATTTTTAGCTCGACTCAATTACTAGACAACAAATTGTTTGAAACATGTCAAGTTTGAACACAAGATCTAATTATGTTACACATTGACATACATTTATAAAAAACCACAATCTCATATGGGAGGTCATGAGATCAAGCCTCAGTGGAAGCTTTGTGCTTTAACAGGTTGAGAAAGTATATATAAACAGATACTACAATGTAACCAAGTCAATAATATTTAAAAAAAAATATATAAAATAAAAAGCCACAATCCTAGTAACTTGTTGATGTTTTATTTGAAAATCTAACGTTAAGCCCTTAGTCATTGACTTCAATTCAAAAATAATTTTACACCTACTCAGTTATTAGTAACGAGTAGGAACTCAATTAATTAGTTTAATAAGTCACATCTGACCATGAATTTAATGGAGTTAAATAATGAAAAGCAAAAATAATGTGGAGAAGAAGCGCACGCGTGCGGACGAGGAACCACAAATTTCGGTGGAGGCTAGGGGCATAATGTGATGAAATAATGGCGTTCCATTATTCACCTTCAATAATAATTGTCCATAATTGCACACCCCAAACTACTCTTTTTTATCTCATGGATTTACACAGTCGCAGTTACTCCTTGTTATATGGTTGTGATTAGAGAATATATATATATATATATATATATATATATATATATATATATATATATAAAAGGTTCGATTCAGGTGAGAACTACTGTTTGAGTGAGATTGGATGACTGAGATCTGAGGAGTGGTGCAAGTGTACAGTGATGTATATTTATCACGTCAAAATCATTATAAACCATAAGATCGGAGAAGATCAACTACATCACAACCTGCCTGAGATGTGAGATTGCTTTTTTGAATGCTACTGACTCTTACAATGTAGTATTTGTTCATAACTACTTTCTCAATCTACTATCTACTGAAGCACAAAGAGTCAATAATGCCTCCACTAAATTAAGACTCGCCTCCACTAAACTAAAACTCGAACTCACAATTTTTAAAACGAGAGTCCAACTTAAGTGTCATTAGACTACCAAGTCTTGACATATATAAAACATTAAAATAAAGGAAGTGTATATATGTATGTATGTATGTATGAGTGCAAAATGAAGAGAGGATGAAAAGGTGAGCCCAACCTTATCATTTCGAAAACAATGTACTCCAAAAAGCTAAGAACACTTCCTTGGGAGTCCCCTTTCTGTTTTAACCCCACACAATACATACAGCTACTGAATACACCTTTGAAAACAACACTTGCAATATATCTCTCACTGTTTTCTTAATTGTGATGATTAATTAAAAAGAAATTGTCCATCTTGAATTGAATGATAGCCCACTATCAACTTATTAGCCTTCATTTTGGACCCAATACTGCCTCTGTTCATAATCCCATTCACATTATCTAACTCATTACTTTCATAAAGTAAAATTATCTTCGTTATTAGAAATGGGGAAAAGATACAAATAGGCCATTGAATTATTTGGAGATAGTAATTAAGCCATTGTATCTCTATATATAATATAGCAGAATCAAGGTAAAAAAAATTTCCCTCCATTTTGTGCATTTGAGAGTTATGGAATATCAAAGGTTTAGGAACTTAATAATCATCATAAGTCTTTATATATATATATATATATATATATATATATATATATATATATATATATATATATATATGAAAGAGATTGTTGAGTTTATACAACACAAAGATGCAAGATAAAAAAAAATACGTACAAATTTATAAATTCATGTAATCATGAATTAATTTCTACGAGTATTATATATTAATTTTGATTATATAATATGTACTAACTTTTTAATAGTTTGTAATTTTGATTAGTATTTTAATAATTTATTTACAAAGAAAGTTAGGTAAAGTAAAATTAAGTAGGGAAAAAAATTTTCCGCCTAACTGTGAATGCATATTAATAGACTTGTAAGATCATTATTATTTTTTTTTTTATGTAAACCACGAGGTGGTCCGGGTCTTTCTCTGTCCGTTTAACTTTGTAAGATCATTATTGCAAATGAGGTTAGCAATATGAATGCACTTTTTGTTATATATTGTCTTTAACATTTAAATATTACAATGTATAACTAAACTTACATTTTTAATAAAATTAATGAGTTAATACCCAAAATCGTCCTCGACTATAGTGGTTTTTCTCAATTTTGTCCTAAACGATTTTGGTGACCTAATATCGTCCCAGACTTTTGTGTTTTTGCTCAATTTAGTTCCTCATTTGTTATTCTGTCAATTTGGTGTTAAATAAATAGACAATTCCGTAATTTTAATATTGGCATCTCTTTACTCATAGACATGTGAACTGCGAAATCCTTTTTTTTTTTACGAATTACTCCCAGAATTACTCCTAAAACTGCGAATATAAAATTTGATTTGCAGGTCCGGGAGTAATTCTGGGTGTAATTCGTACAAGAAAGATGAATTTCGCACTTCACAAGTTGAAAGTAAAGAGAGATCAATATTGACATTATTGAATTGTCCATTTATTTAACACCAATTTGACGGAATAACAAATGGAGGACTAAATTGAGCGAAGCACAAAAGTCTGGGACAATATTAGGTCACCAAAGTCGTTTAGGACGAAATTGAGAAAAACCACTATAGGCAAGGACGATTTTGGGTATTAACTCTAAAATTAATTCTACTATGTATCATAACATTACAACAATACTTATAAATTTTTATCCGTGCATCGCACGGGGCAAATACTAGTTTGAATAAATTGAAAAAAAGAGCAATTAATATTTTAACAGGTTAACAACAAGTTTACGTTAATTGAGATACTATATACCAAGTACTGTTCTACTAGATATAACTTGTCACCATTTTAACCCTTTATACTCATTATCTATTTATGAACAATCCAAAGTTCCAAACACAACATAAATCCATGACTTAAATATGTTACATATATATAATCAATCATTTTCTCGTTACACTTACACATCACGCTGTACATCATTTCGCACATTATACACCTTTGATGCAATAGAAACATTGGAATTTAGCAGCTACATAGGATGCACGATAAATTATGGAATTACATCATGATACATTATTCCCCTTTTGTGTTTTTATCAATTTGTTTTAGTGCTTAGCTAATTGTTTATACCATGATTTGTTGTAATGATTCCAAATCTTCTATTGCCCAAGATTACTGATTTACTGACATGACTGGTATCCTCTAGTAATGATTTTTCATATAAGTGGCTTGCACTATAAATTATAGGCTAATTTTAGTCTAAGGTAATTGCAACATAACCTTTATTATATCTAGCCCTTTTCTATTACATTTTTGCACAGTAAAAATATTATCTATTAAAAAAAATGATTAGAATAGTTATATAATTTGTGGAGTTTAAAATATACGTTAGATGTCTTCATAATCTATATGAGCAACCATTCAATGGTATGTCATAGCCAATATTTTATTCTTAATAGCCAAAATTTTAAAACCCCACCATTATGTCTCATTTATATCTCTATACCATGGCAGCATTCCCATGATACTTAGCTTTTTGACTGCAATTGGCAATATGATAGCTTAGCTTTATACATGTAGGGATGAATTGAAGGAATCCCAAGAAAGAATTTTAGAGTTTGGCATGTTACTAAAGCCAGACAAATTAAAGGCATTATATAGAAGCACACAAAGAGGTAGGGTGCATGGTTTCTATATCTATGCATACCTTCTTAGGGATTTACAAATATATTCCAAACAGATCTTTGGTTGATCATTAAAACTGTTGTTGATGGTCTCACACTTCACTGACATGCTTTGAGAATCACAATAAATTAAAAGTGGGTTTTGGCACAGTGTTTTGGGTCTTTAATTTGGGTATTATAAATTGCATGGAAATCAACAGCAGATCAGACATGGATTTAAAAGTGGAATTCATCTGAAGAAGCTAAGGAATACAGAAAAAGCAAAGACTGTTACTGTGTTTTCTTGCTTTTCTAAAGTTGAATAAGTTGGCATCTCTGCTTAAGGAAATGTATTATTACAGTATGTATCATTTAGAAACTTTACAAGTTGGCCACTAATAATATTTCTTGAAATGGTATAGTTATATGAACTATTAGAGAATTGAAGTAATAACTCGACTTGTAATCCAAATTCCATTGAAGCTTTGTTTCATACCTTTCAAAGAGTTATTTCCTTTTTAGGGTGACTTAGATAATTCTAGTCGAGTTGGTTAAGTTGTTGACTTGGCAACACAAAATTTCAAGTTTGATTCCAGGTGGGAGCAATTTATTGGCTTTTTTTTGTTTGAGTCAAAGCTTTGAACAACTTAGACTAGTTTATCAGTGGTCTTTTGTTGGCTAGACGACTCACATTTATTATTTTAATTTAAAAAAATCAGGGTTGTAAAAATCGGTCTAGGCGCCAGGCGCCTCTAGACCGTGGCGATTTCCCCC